>NW_006408973.1:55540-56306 GCF_000296735.1 Chrysochloris asiatica
ACTACTCTGCCATGTATATTGACATTTTGGACTCATATGCCATGTAGCTAGCTCACTGTAAATGGATATGTTGGACTGATCTGTCATGTAGTTAGTGCTCTATATAGGAACATATTGAACTTGTCTGCCATGTAGCTAGCTCTCAGTATATGGACATGTTGGATTCATCAGCCATGTAGCCGGCTCTATTTGTATGAACATGTTGGACTCCTCTGCCTTGTAGTGAGCCCTCTAAAAATACACATGTTGGACTCATCTGCCATGTAGCTAACTCTCAGTATGTGGACATAGTGGACTCATCTGCCATGTAGCTCATATTCTGTATATGGACGTGCTGGATTACTCTACCATGGAGCCAGCTCTCACTATATGGACACATTGGACACATCTACCATGTAGCTAGAACTCTGTATATGCTAATGTTGCCCTACTCTGCCATGTAGCTAGCTCTCTGATTTTGGACATATTGGATTCGTCTGCCATGTAGCTAGCTCTCTGTACATGGATATGTTGGACTGATCTTCCATGTAGGGTAGGTAACTCTCTTTATATGAAGATATGGGATTAATCTGCCTTGAAGCTAACTCTCTGTATATGTACATGTTGGACTCATCTGCCATGTAGCTAGTACTCTGTATATGCACATGTTGGACTACTCTGCCATTTAGCTACCTCTCAGTATATGCACTCCTTGGACTCATCTAGAACCTGCATATGGCAATGTTGCACTATTCTGCCAGGTAGCTGGCTCACTGTATATGGACGT
>NW_006408973.1:57386-60431 GCF_000296735.1 Chrysochloris asiatica
ACTCTGCCATGTAGCTATCTCTCAGTATATGGACACTTTGGACTCATCTGTCATGTAGCTAGAAATCTGTATATGGAAATGTTGCACCACACTGCCATGTAGCTAGTTTTGTGTAAATGGATATGTTGGACTGATATGCCATGTAGGCAGCTCTCCGTACATAAACATATTGGACTTGTTTGTCATGTAGCTAGTTCTCAATATATGGACATGTTGGACTCATCAGCCATGTAGCCAGCTGTCTGTGTATGAACATGTTCATTCATCTGCCTAGTAGCGAGCCCTCTAAATATACACATGTTGGACTAATTTACCATGTAGCTAACTCTCAGTATAGGAACATGTTGGTCTTATCTGCCATGTAGCTATTACTCTGTGTATGGACATTTTGGACTACTCTGCTGTGTAGCTGGCTCTCAGTGTATGGACACGTTGGACTCATCTCCATGTAGCTAAAACTGTGCATATGGTAATGTTTCACTACTCTGACATGTAGCTAGCTCTCTGTATATGGACATGTTGGACTTATCTGTCATGTAGCTAGAACTCTGTATATGGAAATGTTGCTCTACTCTGCCATGTAATTAGCTGTCTGTGTATGCATATATTGGACTTGTCTGCCATGGAGCTAGCTCTCTGTACATAATATAGTGGATTGATCTGCCATGTAGGTAGTTCTCAGTATATGAACATATTGGGATTGTTAGCCATGTAGCGAGCTCTCTGAAAGTGGATATATTGGACTGATCTGCTATGTTGTTAACTCTCTGTATATGAAGATATTGGGCTTGTCTGCCATATAATTAGCAGTTTAAATATACACATCCTGGACTCATCTGTCACATAGCTAACTTTCAGTATATGGACATTTTGGACTCATCTGCCTTTTAGTTAGCCCTCTAAATATACACATGTTGGACTCTTCTCCATGTAACTAACTCTCCATAAAAAGACATATTGGACTCATCTGCCATGTAGCTAGAACTCTGTATATGGAAATGTTCTATTACTCTGCCATGTTCACTACTCTCTGTATTTGGACATTTTGGACTCGTCTGATATGTAGCTAGCTCTCTGTAAATGGATACGTTAGTCTAATCTGTCATGTATGTATTCTCTGTATATGAACAAATTGGATTTGTCTACCATGAAGCTAGATATCAGTATAAGGACATGATGGGCCCATCTGCTTTATACTTATTCCTCTATATATACATATGTTGGACTCATCTGCCATGTAGCTAAATTTGAGTATATGGACAACTTGGACTCATCTACCAGGTAGCTAGTACTCTGTATATGGACATGATGGACTACACTGTCATGAAGCTAGCTCTCAGAATATGGACACCTTGGACTCATCTGTCATTTATCCAGAACTTTGTATATTGAAATGTTGCACTACTCTGTCATTTAGCTAGCTCTATGTATATGGACACATTGGACTCATCTGCCATGTAGCTAGAACTGTGTATATGGAAATGTTGCACTACTCTGCTATGTATATGGACATGTTAGACTCTTCTGCCATGTAGCTAGAAACCAATATATGGAAATGTTGCACTACTCTGCCATGTAGCTAGCTCTCTGTATATGGACAAGTTGGACTCATCTGCCATGTATCCAGAACTCTGTATATTGGAATCTTACACTACTCTGCCATGTAGCTAGCTCTTTGTATGTGGACACATTGGCCTCATCTGCTATGTTCCTAGAATTCTTTATATGGAAATGTTGCACTACTCTGACATGTAGCTAGCACTCTGTAAATGGACACATTGGCCTCATCTGCCATATATCAAGAACTCTGTATATTGAAATGTTGCAATACTCTGCTATGTAGCTAGCTCTCTGTATATGGACATGTTGGATTCATCTGCCATGTAGCTAGAACTGTGTATATGGAAATATTACACTACTCTGTCATGTAGCTAGCTCTCTGTATATGGACATGTTGGACTATTCTGCTATGTAGCTAGAAATCAATATATAGAAATGTTGCACTACTCTGCCTGTAGCTAGATCTCTGCATATGGAAATTTTGGTCACTTCTGCCAAGAAGCTTGAAATCAATATATGAAAATGTTGCAGTACTCTGCCATGTAGCTAGCTCTCTGTATATGGACACGTTGGACTCTTCTGTCATGTAGTTAGAACTCTGTGTATGGAAATGTTGCACTACTCTGCCATATAGCTAGGTCTCTGTATATGGACAAGTTGGACTCATCTGCCATGTATCCAGAACTCTGTATATTGAAATCTTACACTACTCTGCCATGTAGCTAGCTCTTTGTATGTGGACACGTTGGCCTCATCTGCTATGTAGCTAGAACAATGTATATGGAAATGCTGTGTATATGGGTATTTTGGACTAGTCTGCCATGTAGCTAGCTTTTGTACATGGATATGTTGGACTGATCTGCCATATAGGTAACTCTCTGTATAGGAACAAATTGGACTTCTCTACCATATAGCTAGCTCTAAGTACATGGACATGTTGGACTCATCAGCCATGTAGCCAGGTATCTGTGTATGAACATGTTGCACTTATCTGCCTTGTAGTTAGTCCTCTATATATACATATGTTGGACTCATCTGCCATGTAGCTGGAACTCTGTATATGGAAATGTTGCACTAGTCTGCCATGTATCTAGCTCTCTGTATATGGACACGTTGGCCCCATCTGCCATGTAGCTAGAATTCTGTATATGGAAATGTTGCAATACTCAGCCATGTAGCTAGGTCTCTGAATATGGACATGTTGGACTCTTCTGCCATGTAGCTAGAACAGTGTATATGGAAATGCTGCATTGTTCTGCCATGTAGCTCGCCCTCTATATATTGACATTTTGGACTCGTATGCCATGTAGCTAGTTCACTTTAAACGGATATGTTGGACTGATCTGTCATGTAGTTTGCGCTCTGTATATGAACATATTGGACTTGTCTGCCATGTAGCTAGCTCTCAGTATATGGACACGTTGGACTTATCTGCTATGTAGCTAGAACTCTGTATATGGAAATGTTGCACTACTCTGCCATGTA
>NW_006408973.1:60531-61817 GCF_000296735.1 Chrysochloris asiatica
GCTCTCAGTATATGGACACGTTGGACTTATCTGCTATGTAGCTAGAACTCTGTATATGGAAATGTTGCACTACTCTGCCATGTAGCTAGCTCTCTGAATTTGGACGTATTGGATTTGTCAGCCATATAGCTAGCTCTCTGTACATGGATATGTTGGACTCTGTTTATGAAGGGACTCATCTGCCTTGTAGCTAACTCTCCGTATATGTACATGTTGGACTCATCTGCCATGTAGCTAGAACACTGTATATGGAAATGATGCACTAATCTGCCATGTAGCTATCTCTCTGTACATGGACATATTGGACTCGTCTGCCTTGTAGCTAGCTCTGAGTACATGGATATGTTGGACTGATCTGCTATGTAGGTAGCTCTCTATATATTAACATATTGGACTTGTTTTCCTTGTAGCTAGCTCTCAGAATATGGATATGTTGGACTCATCAGCCATGTAGCAAACTCTCTGTGTATGAACATGTTGGACTCATCTGCCTTGTAGCTAGCCCTCTAAATATACACATGTTGGACTCCTCTCCCATGTAGCTAACTCTCAGTATATGGACATGTTGGTCTTATCTTCAATGTAGCTAGTACTCTGTAGATGGTCATGTTTGACGACTCTGCCATGTAGCTAGGTCTCAGTATATGGACACACTGAGCTCATCTGCCATGTAGATAGAAGACTATATGTGTAAATATTGCACTACGCTGCCATGTAGCTAGGTCTCTGTATATGTACATGTTGGACTACTCTGACATGTTGCTAGAACTCTGTATATGGAAATGTTGCACTATTCTGCCATGTAACTTGCTTTGTGTATATGGACATTTTGAAATCGTCTGCCATGTAGCTAGCTCTCTGTAAATGTATATGTTGACTGATGTCATATAGGTAGCTCTCTGTATATGAACATATTGGACTTGTCTGTAATGTAGCTAAGTCTCTCTATATGGATATATTGGACTCATCAGTCATGTAGCCAGCTCTCTGTGTATGAACATGTTGGACTCATCTGCCTTGAAGCTAGCCCTCTAAATATACAAATGTTGGACTCATCTGACATGCAGGTAACTCTCACTATATGGACATGTTGGACTCATCTGCCATGTAGCTAGCTCTCAGTATATGGACACGTTGCACTCATCTGCCGTGTAGCTATAACTCTGAATATATAAATATTGCACTGCTCTACGAATCGGGCTGCGAACCTTAAGGTCAGTGGTTCGAAATTACCAGCTGCTCCGCGGGAGAAAGATGAGGCTTTCTACTCCCGTAAAGATTTACAC
>NW_006408973.1:61917-71321 GCF_000296735.1 Chrysochloris asiatica
TCCCGTAAAGATTTACACCCTCGGAAACCCTGTACAGGGTCGCTATGGGTCGGACCCGACTCAACGGCACTTAACAACAACAACAACAACAACCTTATAGCTAGCTCTCTGTATAAGGACATTTTGAACTCTTCTGCCTTGTAGCTAGTTTTCTGTACATGGATATGGTGGACTGATCTGACATTTAGGTATCTCTCAGTATATGAAGTTATTGGACTTCTCTAACATGCAGCTAGCTCTCTGTATATGTACATGTTGGACTCATTAGTCATGTCATCAGCTCTCTGTGTATGAACATGTTGGACTCATCTGCCTTGTAGCTAGCCCTCTAAATATACACATGTTTAATTCATCAACCAAGTAGCTAACTCTTATTATATGGACATGTTGGATACATCTGCTCTGTAGCTAGAACTTTGTATATGGACATATTCGACTAGTCTGCCATGTAACTAGCTCTCAGTATGTTGACAGGTTGTACTCGTCTGACATGCAACTAGAACTCTGTATATGGAAATTTTGCACTACTCTGCCATGTAGCTAGCTGCCTGTATATGGTCACGTTGGGCTCATCTGCCATGGAGCGAGAACTGTGTATATGGAAATGTTGCACTACTCTGCCATGTAGCTAACCCAGTGTACATGGATATGTTGGACTGATCTGCCATGTATGTAGCTCTCTGTACATGAACATATTGGACTTGTCTGCCATGTAGCTATCTCTCAGTATATGAACATGTTGGAATCATCAGCCACGTAGCCAACTCTGTCTGTGTATGAACATGTTGGATTCATCTGCCCTGTTACAAGCTCTCTAAGTATACACATGTTGGACTCATCTGCCAAGTAGTTAACTCTCAGTATAGGGACATGTTGGACTCATCAGCCATGTAGCTAGTACTCTGTATATGGACATGTTGGACTACTCTGCCATGTAGTTAACTCTTAGTATATGGATAAGTTGGACTCATCTGCCATGTAGCTAGAACTCTGTATATGGAAATGTTGCACTACTCTGCCAAGTAGCTACCTATTTGTATATGGACATTTTGGACTCGTCTGCCATGTATCTAGCTCTCTGTACATGGATATGTTGGACAGATCTGCCATGTAGCCAGCTCTCTGAGTATGAACATCTTGGACTCATTTAACTTTTGCTAGCTCTCTAAATATACACATATTAGACTTATCTGACATGTAGCTAACTCTCAGTTTATGGACATGTTGGACTCATCAGCCATTAAGCTTGTACTCTGTATATGGACATGTTAGACTACTCTGCCATGTAGATAGCTTTCAGTATATGGACACATTGGAATACTCTGCCATGTAACTACATCTCTGTATATGGAAATGTTGCACTACTCAGCAATGTAGCTAGCTCTCTATGTATGGACACGTTGGACTCATCTGCCATGTAGCTTAAACTCTTTATATGGAAATGTTGCAGTACTCTGCCATGTAGTTTGTTCTCTCTATATGGACATTTTGAACTTGTCTGCCATGTAGCTAGCTCTCTGTACATGGATAATTTGGACTGATCTTATATGTAGTTTGTTCTCTGTATATGAAGATAATGGATTCATCTGCCCTGTATATAATTCTCAGTATGTGGACATGTTGGACTGATCTGTCATGTAGCTAGTATTCTGTATATGGACATGTTGGACTACTCTGCCATTTAGCTAGCTCTCAGTATATGCAAACTTTGGACTCATCTGCCATGTAGCTAGAACTCTGTATATGGAAATGTTGCTCTACTCTGCCATGTAGCTAGCTCTCTGTATATGGACATTTTGGACTCGTTTGACGTGTATCTAGCTCTCTGTGCATGGATATGATGGACTGATCTGCTATGTATGTATTCTATGTATATGATGATATTGGACTTCTCTGCCATGTAGCTAGTCCTCTAAATATACACATGTTGGACTCATCTGCCATGTATATAACTCCCAGTATATGGACATTTTGGACACATCTGTCATGTAGCTATAACTCTGAATGTGGAACTGTTTCACTACTCTACCATGTAGCTATCTAACAATATATGGACATGTCAGACTCATCAGCCATGTAGCTAGAACTCTATATATGGAAATGTTGCACTACTCTGTGATGTAACTAACTCTCTGGATATGCACATTTTGGACTGGTCTGCCATGTAGATAGCTCTCTGTACATGGATATGTTGGACTGATCTGCTATGTAGATAACTCTCTTTATATGAAGATATTGGATTTCTCTGCCATGTTGCTGGCTCTCAGTGTATGGACATGTTGGACTCATTAGCCATGTAGCAAGCTCTTTGTGTGTGAACATGTTGGACTTCTCTGCCCTGTAGCTAACTCTCAGTATATAGACACGTTGGACTCATCTGCCATGTAGCTAGAACTCTGTATATGGAATGGTTGCGCTACTCTGTCATGCAGCTAGCTCTCTGTATATGGACATTTTGGATTCGTCTGCCATGTAGCTAGCTCTCTGTGCATGGGTATGTTGGACTGATCTCCCATGTAGGTAGCTCTCTGTATACGAACATATTGGACTTGTCTGGCATGTAGCTAGCTGTCAGTATATTGACATGCTTCACTCATCAGCCATGCAGACAGCTCTCTCTGTATGAACATGTTGGACTCATCTGCCTTGTAGATATTCTTGCATAGATACATATGTTGGACTATTCAGCCATGTAGCCAGGTCTGTCTGTATGAACATGTTGGACTCATCTGACTTGTAGTTAGTCCTTTGTATATACACATGTTTGACTACTCTGCCATGTAGCTAACTCTCAGTATATGGACATGTTTGACCTATCTGCCAAGTAGCTAGTACTCCGTATATGTACATGTTGGACTACTCTACCATCTAGCTGGCTCTCAGTATATGGACATAAGGGATTCATCAACCATGAAGCCAGGTCTTTCTGTGTGAACATGTTGGACTCATCTGACTTGTATCTACTCTTCTATATATATACATGTTCGACTCATCTGCCATGTAGCTAACTCTAAGTATATGGACATGATATACTCATCTGCCATGTAGATAGAACTCTGTTTATGAAAATGTTGGTCTACCCTGCCATGTAGCTAGGTCTCTCTATATGGAAATTTTGGACTCGTCTGCCATGTAGCTTGCTTTTTGTGCCTGGATATGTTGGAAAGATCTGCCATGTAGGTAGCTCTCTGTATATGAACATATTGAACTTGTCTGCCATATATCTAGCTCTCTGTATATGGATTTGTTGGACTCATCATCCATGTAGCCAGCTCTCTCTGTATGAAAATGTTGAACTCATCTGTCTGGTAGCTAGTACTCTATATATACACATGTTGGTCTCATCTGCCATGTAGCTAACGCTCAGTATATGGTCATGTTGGCCTCGTCTGCCATGTATCTAGTATTCTGTATATGGACATGTTGGACTCCTCTGCCATGTGGCTAGATCTCAGTATATGGACAAGTTGGACTCATCTTCCATGTAGCTAGATCACTGTATATGGAATATTGCACTACACTGCCATGTAGCTAGCTCTCTGTATATGGTCATTTTGGACTCGTATGCCATGTAGCTAGCTCTCTGTGAATGGATATGTTGGACTGATCTTCCATGTAGATAGCTCTCTGAATATGATCATATTGGACTTGTCTGCCATGTAGCCTGCTCTCTGTATATGGACATGTGGGACTCATAACCCATGTAGCCAGCTCACTCTGTATGAACATATTGCACTCATCTGCTTGTAGCTCGTTCTCTATAGATACACATGTTGGACTCATCTGCCACATAGCTACCTATCAGTATATGGACATGTTGGACTCACCTACCATATAGCTATTACTCTGGATATGGACATTTTGGAGTCATCTGCCATGTAGCTAGCTCTCTGTATATGGATATGTGGGACTCATCAGCCATGTAGGCAGCTCTCTCCATATGAACAACTTGGACTAATCTTCCTTACATCTAGAAGTCTGTATATGGATTTTTTGCATATTCTGCCATGTAGCTCACTCTCTGTATATGGACATTTTGGACTCGTCTGCCATATAACTAGCTCTCTGTGTATGGATATGTTGTACTGATGTGCCATGTAAGTAGCTCTCTGTATATGAAGATATTGGTCTTTGCTGCCATGTAGCTAACTCTCTGTATATGGACATGTGGTCCTCATCAGCCATGTAGCCAATTCTATCCATATGCACATGTTGGACTCATCTGCCACGTAGCTAACTATCAGTATATGGACATGATGGACTCATCTGGCATGTAGCTAGAACTCTGTATATGGAAAGGTTGCACTACTCTGCCATGCAGCTAGTTCTATGTATATGGACATTTTGGACTCGTCTGCCATGTAGCTAGCTTTCTGTGCATGGATATGTTGGACTGATCTGCCATGTAGGTAGCTTTCTGTATATGAACATATTGGACTTTTCTGTTATGTAGCTAGCTCTCTGTATATGGACATGTTGGACTCCTGAGCCTTGCAGCCAGCTTTCTCTGTATGAACATGTTGGAATCATCTCCCTTGTAGCTAGTCTTCAATATATACACATGTTTGACAAATCTGCCATGTAGCCAGGTCTCTGTGTATGAACATGTTGGACTCATCTGCCTTGTACCTAGTCCTCTATAATTACACATTTTGGACTCATCTGCCATGAAGCTAACTCTCAGTATATGCACATGTTGGACTCATCTGTCATGTAGCTAGTACTCTGTATATGGACATAATGGACTACTCTGCCATATATCTAGCTCTCAGTATATGGACACATTGGACTCATCTGCCATGTAGCTAGAACTCTGAATATGGAAATGTAGCACTACTCTGTCATGTAGCTAGCTCACTGTATTATGTACATTTTAGAATCGTCTGCCATGTAGCTATCTCTCTGCATGGATATGTTGGACTGATCTGTCATAGGAAGCTCTCTGTATATGAACATATTGGACTTGTCTGTCATGTAGGTAGCTCTCAGTTCATGGACATGTTGGACACATCACAAATGTAGCCATTTCTCTTTGGATGAACATGTTGGTCTCATCTGACTTGTAGCTATTCCTCTGAATATACACATGTTGGACCGATCTCCCATTTAGCTAACTCTCAATATATGGACATGTTGGACTTCTCTGCCATATAGCTACTACTCTGTATATGGACATGTTTGACATACTCTGCCATGTAGCTAGTTCTCAGTACATGAACACATTTAACCCATCTTCCATGTACCTGGAACACTGTATATGGAAATGTTGCACTACTCTGCTATGTAGCTAGCCCTCTATATATTGAAATTTTGGACTTGTATGCCATGTAGCTAGCTCACTATAAATAGATATGTTGGATTGATCTGTCATGTAGTTAGCACTCTGTATATGAACATATTGGACTTGTCTGCCATTAGCTAGCTCTCAGTATATGGACATGTTGGAGTAACCTGCCATGTAGGTATTCTCTGTATATGAACAAATTGGACTTCTACCATGAAGCTGGAACTCAGTATATGGACATGATGGACTCATCTGCCTTGTAGTTAGTCCTCTATGTATACATATGTTGGACGCATCTGCCGTGTAGCTAACTCTGAGTATATGGACAAGTTGGACTCATCTGCCATGTATCTAGTACTCTGTATATGGACATGTTGGACTACTCTGTCATGAAGCTAGCTCTCAGTATATTGACACGTTGGACTCATCTGCCATGTATCCAGAAATTTTTATATTGAATTGTTGTACTACTCTGCCATGTAGGTAGTTTTCTGTATGAGGACACGTTAGACTCATCTGCCATGTATCCAGAACTCTGTATATTGAAATGTTGCACTACTCTGTCATGTAACTAGCTCTCTGTATATGGACACGTTGAACTCATCTGCCATGTAGCTAGCTCTCTGTATATGGACATGTTGGACTCTTCTGGCATGTAGTTAGATCTCTATATATGGAAATGTAGTACTACTCTGCCATATAGCTAGCTCTCTGTATACGGACATGTTGGACTCATCTGCCATGTAACTTGAACTCTGTATATGGAAATGTTGCACTACTCTGCCATGTAGCTATTTCTCTGCATATGGGCTTTTGGACTAGTCTGCCATGTAGCTAGCTCTCTGTGCATGGATATGTTGGACTGATCTGCCATGTAGGTAACTCTCTGAATATATACAAATTGGACTTGTCTACCATGTAGATAGCTCTCATTATGTGGACATGTTGGGCTCATCAGCTATGTAGCCAGGTCTCTGTGAATGAACATGTTACACTCATCTGCCTTCTTGCTAGTCCTTCATATATACACATATAGGATTCATCTTCCATGTAGGTAACACTCAGTATATGGACATGTTGGACTCATCTGCCATGTAGCTAGAACTGTGTATATCGAAATGTTGTATTACTCTGCCATGTAGCTAGCTCTCTGTATATGGACACTTTGGCCTCATCTGCCATGTTTCCAGAACTCTTTGTATTGAAATGTTGCACTACTCTGCCATGTAGCTAGTTCTCTTTATACGGACACTTTGGCCTCATCTGCCATATAGCTAGAATTCTGTATATGGAACTGTTGCAATACACTGCCATGTAGCTAGTTCTCTGTATATGGACATGTTGGACTCTTCTATCATGTAGCTAGAACAGGGTATATGGAATGTTGCACTACTCTGCCATGTAGCTAGCCCTCTGTATATAGAAATTTTGGACTCGTATGCCATGTAGCTAGCTCACTATAAATGGATATGTTGGACTGATCTGTCACGTAGTTAGCACTCTGTATATGAACATATTGGACTTGTCTGTCATGTAGCTAGCTCTCAGTATATGGACTTGTTGGACTCATCAGACACGTAGCCAGCTCTCTATGTATGAACATGTTGGACTCCTCTGCCTTGTACCGAGCCCTCTAAATATACACATGTTGGACTCATCTGCCATGTTGCTAACTCTCAGTATATAGATGTAATGGACTCATCTGTCATGTAGCTAGTATTCTGTATATGGACATGTTGGATTACTCTGTCATGTAGCTAGCTCTCAGTACATGGACACGATGGACTCATCTGCCATGTAGCTAGAACTCTGTATATGGAAATGATGCACTATTCTGCCATGTAGCTAGCTCTCTGGACATATTGGATTAGTCTGCCATGTAGTTAGCTCTTTGTACATGGATATGTTGGACTCATCTGCCCTGTAGGGAGCTCTCTGTATATGAAGATATACAACTCATCTGCCGTGTAGCTAACTCTCCATATATGTACATGTAGGACTCATCTGCCATGTAGCTAGTACTCTGTATATGGACATGTTTGACTACTCTGCCATTTAGCTACCTCTCAGTATATGCACTCGTTGGACTCATCTGCCATGTAGCTGGAACTCTGCATATAGCAATGTTGCACTACTTTGCCATGTAGCTAGCTCTCTGTATATGAACACGTTGGACTCATCTGTCATACAGCTAAAACTGTACATATGGCAAAGTTGCACTACTCTGCCTTGTAGCTTGCTCTCTGTATATGGACATTTTGGACTAGTCTGCCATATAGCTAGCTCTCTATATATGGATATGTAGGACTGATCTCCTATGTAGGTTGCTCTCTGTATGTGAACAAATTGGACTTGTCTACCATGTAGATAGCTCTCAGTATATGGACACGTTGTACTCATCTGCCATGTAGCTACAACTCTGTATATAGAAATGTTGCACTACTCTGCCATGTAGCTAGCTCTCAGTATATGGAAACGTTAGACTCATCTGCCATGTATCGAGAACTCTGTGTATTGAAATGTTGCACCAGCACGTTGCCATGTAGCTCGCTCTCTGTATATGGACATGGTAGATTCATCTGCCATGTATCCAGAACTCTGTATATTGAAATGCTGCTCTACTCAGCCCTGTAGCTAGATCTCTGTATAAGGACACTTTGGTCTCATCTGCCATGTAGCTAGAATTCTGTATATGGAAATGTTGCAATACTCTGCCATGTAGCTAGCTCCCTGTATACGGACATGTTGGATTCTTCTGCCATGTAGCTAGAACAGTGTATATGGAAATGTTGCACAATTCTGCCATGTAGCTAGCCCTCTGTATATTGACATTTTGGACTCATATGCCATGTACTTAGCTCACTGTAAATAGATATGTTGGACTGATCTGACATGTAGTTAGCGCTCTGTATATGAACATATTGGACTTGCCTTCCATGTAGCTAGCTCTCAGTATATGGACATGTTGGACTCATCAGCCATGTAGCCAGCTCTTTATGTATGAACATGTTGGAATCATCTGCCTTGTATCGAGCCCTCTAAATATACTCATGTTGGACTCATCTGCCATGTAGCTAACTCTCAGTATAAGGACATAATGGACTCAACTGCCATGTAGCTAGTAAGCTGTATATAGACATGTTGGATTACTCCGTCATGTAGCTAGCTCTCAGTATATGGACACGTTGGACTCATCTGCCATGTAGCTAGAACTCTGTATATGTAAATGTTGCACTACTCTGCCCTGTAGCTAGCTCTCTGAATTTGGACATATTGGATTCATCTTCCATGTAGCTAGCTCTCTGTAGATGGATATGTTGGACTGATCTGCCATGTAGTTAACTCTCTGTATATGAAGATATGGGACTCATCTGCCTTGAAGCTAACTCTCCGTATATGTACATGTTGGACTCATCTGCCATGTAGCTAGTACTCTGTATATGGACATGTTGGACTACTCTGCCATTTACCTACCTCTCAGTATATGCACTCGTTGGACTCATCTGCCATGTAGCTAGAACTGTGTATATGGAAATGTTTCAATTCCCTGCCATGTAGCTAGCTCTCTGAATATGAACTTTTTGGGCTCGTCTACCATGTAGCTAGCTCTCTGTACATGATTATGTTGGACAGATCTACTATGTAGGTAATTCTCTGTATATGAATATATTGGACTTTTCTGTTATGTAGCTCGATCTCTAAATACACATGTTGGATTGTTCTGCCATGTAGCTGACTCTCAGTATAGGGACATGTTGGATTCATCTTTCATGTAGCCAGCCCTCTCTTAATGAACATGTTTGACTCATCTACCTTGTAGCTAACCCTTTAAATATACAAATGTTGGACTCATGTGCCATGTAGCGAGCTCTCAGTATAAGCACACGTTGGACTAATCTGCCATGTAGCTAGAACTCTGTTTATGGGCATGTTGCAGTATTCTGCCATTTAGCTAGCTCTGTGTATAGGGACAAGTTGGACTCATCTGCCATGTAGCTAGATTTCTGTATGTGGAAATGTTTCACTAATCTCCCATGTTGCTAGATCTCTATATATGGACACATTGGACTCATCTGCCATGTATCAAGAACTGTTTATATGGAAATGTTGCACTACTCTG
>NW_006408973.1:72217-73568 GCF_000296735.1 Chrysochloris asiatica
TCTGCCATGTAGCTATCTCTCAGTATATGGACATGTTGGACTCATCTGCCATGTAGCAAGAACTCTGTATATGTAAATGTTGCACTACACTGCCATATAGCTAGTTTTGTGTACATGGATATGTTGGACGGATATGCATTGTAGGCAGCTCTCTGTACATGAACATATTGAACTTGTTTGTCATGTAGCTAGCTCTCAATATATGGACATGTTGGACTCATCAGCCATGTAGCCAGCTGTCTGTTTATGAACATGTTCATAAATCTGCCTTGTAGCGAGCCCTCTAAATATCCACATGATGGACTCATCTGCCATGTACTTAACACTCAGTATAGGGACATGTTGGATTCATCTGCAATGTAACTAGTATCCTGTATATGGACATGTTGGATGACTCTGCCGTGTAGCTGGCTCACATTATATGAAAACGTTGGACTAATCTGCCATGTAGATAAAACAGTGCATATGGCAATGTTGCATCACTCTGCCATATAGATAGCTCTCTGTATGTGGACATGTTGGACTCATCTGTCATGTAGCTAGGACTCTGTATATGGAAATATTGCACTACCCTGTTATGTAGCTTGCTCTCTGTGTATTGGTATATTGGACTTGTCTGCCATGTAGCTAGTTCTCTGTACATGGATATGGTGGTTTGATCTGCCATGTAGGAAGTTCTCAACATATGAACATACTGGGCTTTTTGCCATGTAGTTAGCTCTCTGAACGTGGATATATTGGACTGATCTGCAATTTAGTTAGCTGTCTGTATATGAAGATATTAGACCTGTCTGTCATGTAAGTAGCCTTCTAAATTTACACATCCAGGACTCATGTGCCACATAGCTAACTTTCAGTATATGGACATGTTGGACTCATCTGCCTTGTAGTTAGCCCTCTAAATATACACATGTTGGACTCATCTACGTGTAACTAACTCTCCGTATATAGACATATTGGATTCATCTGCCATGTAGCTAGAACTCTGTATATGGAAATGTTGTACTACTCTGCCATGTAGCTATCTTTCTTTATATGGACATTTTGGACTCATCTGACATGTAGCTAGCTCTCTGTACATGGATATGTTGGACTGATGTGCCATGTAGGTATTATCCGTATATGAACAAATTGTCTTCTCTACCATAAGCTAGATCTCAGGATATGGACATGATGGACTCATCTGCCTTGTAGTTAGTCCTCTATATAAGCATATGTTGGACTCATCTGCTCTGTAGCTAACTCTGAGTAGAAGAACAAGTTGCACTCATCTGCCAGGTAGCTAGTACTCTGTATACGAACATGTTGGACTACTCTGTCATGAAGCTAGCTCTCAGAATATAGACACGAT
>NW_006408973.1:74423-81777 GCF_000296735.1 Chrysochloris asiatica
CATGTTGGACTACTCTGTCATGAAGCTAGCTCTCAGAATATAGACACGATGATCTCATCTGCCATGTATCCAGAACTCTGTATATTGAAATGTTGCACTATTCTGCCATGTGGGTAGTTTTCTGTATAAGGACATGTTAGTCTCATCATCCATGTATCCAGAACTCTGTATATTGAAATGTTGCACTACTCTGCCATGTAGCTAGCTCTCTGTATATGGGCATATTGGACTCATCTGCCATGTAGCTAGAACTGTGTATATGGAAATGTTGTACTACTCTGCCATGTAGCTATCTCTCTGTATATGGACATGTTGGACCCATCTGCCATGTAACTTGAACTCTGTATATGGAAATGTTGCACTACTCTGCCATGTATTTATTTTTGTATATGGACATTTTGGACTAGTCTGTCATGTAGCTAGTTCTATGTACATGGATATATTAGATTGATCTGCCATGTAGATAACTCTCTGTATATGAACAAGTTGGAGTTTTCTACCTTTTAGCTAGCAATCAGTATATGTACACGTTGTAATCATCTGCCACGTAGCTACAACTCTGTATATGGAAATGTTGTACTGCCATGTAGCTAGTTCTCTGTATATGGACACATTAGACTCATCTGCCATGTATCTACATCTCTGTGTATTGAAATGTTGCACTACTCTACCATGTAGCTAGTTCTCTGTATATGGACACTTTTGGCCTCATGTGCCATGTATCCAGAACTCTGTATATTGAATATTGCACTACTCTGCCATGTATCTAGCTCTCTGTATATGGACACGTTGGCCTCATCTGCCCTGTAGCTAGAATTCTGCATGTGGAAATGTTGGAATACTCTGCCATATAGCTAGCTCTCTGTATATGGACATGTTTGACTATTCTGCCATATAGCTAGAACAGTATATATGGAAATGATGCACTACTCTGCCATGTAGCTAGCCCTCTGTATATTGACATTTTGGACTTCTATGCCACGTAGCTAGCTCACTGTAAATGGATATATTAGACTAATCTCTCATGTATTTAGTGCTCTGTATATGAACATATTGGACTTGTCTGCCTTGTAGCTAGCTCTCAGTATATGGACATATTGGACTCATTAGCCATGTACCCAGCTTTCTATGTATGAACATGTTGGACTCATCTGCCTTGTACCGAGCCCTCTAAATATAGCCATGTTGGACTCATCAGCCATGTAGCCAACTCTCAGTATATGGACATGCTGGACTTCTCTGCCATCTAGCTAGCTCTCAATATATGGACATAATGGATTCATCAGCCATAAAACCAGCTCTCTCTGTGTGAACATGTTGGACTTATCTGTCTTGTATCTATCTATCTATCTATATATATATATATGCTAAACTCATCTGCCATGGAGCAAACTCTCAGTATATGGACATGCTCGACTCATCTGCCATGTAGATAGAACTCTGTCTATGAAAATGTTGGGCTACGCTGCCTTGTAGCTAAGTCTCTCTATATGGAAATTTTGGACTCGTCTGCCATGTAGCTTGCTCTCTGTGCCTAGATATGTTGGACAGATCTTTCATGCAGGTAGTTCTCTGTATATGAACATATTGGACTTATCTGTCATGTAGCGAGCTCTCTGTATATGGACATGTTGGACTCATCAGCCATGTAGCCATCTCTCTCTGTATGAACATGTTGAACTCATCTGCCTGGTAACTAGTACTCTATATATACACATGTTGGACTCATCTTCCATGAAGCTAACTCTCAGTATATGGACATGTTGGACTCATCTTCCATGTAGCTAGTACTCGGTAAATGGACATGTTGGACTCCTCTGCCATGTAGCTTTTACTCTGTATAGGTTCATGTTATACTCATCTGCCATCTAGCTAGAACTCTTTATAAGGACATGTAGGACTACTCTGCCAAGTCGTTTGCTCTCAATATATAAACACATTGGACTCATCTGCCATGTAGCTACAACTCTGTATATGGAAATGTTGCACTACTCAGCCATCTTGGTAGCTCTCTGTATATGGACATTTTGGGCTCACCTGCCATGTAGTTAGCTCTCTGTGCATGGATATGTTGGAGTGATCTTCCATGTAGATAGTTCTCTGTATATGAACATATAGGACTTATCTGCCATGTAGCTAACTCTCATTATATGGACATGTTGGACTCATCTGCCATGTAGCTGGTAGTCTGTATATGGATATGTTGGAATACTCTGCCATGTCGCTCCCTCCCAGTAGATGGACATGTTGGACTCATCTGCCTTGTAGCTAGAACTCTGTATATGGAAATGTTGCACTACTCTGCATTGTAACTAGCTCTCTGTATGTGAACATTTTGGAATTGTCTGCCATGTAGCCAGCTCTATGTGCATGGATATAATGGACTGATCCACCATGGAGATAGCTCTCTGTATATGAACACATTGGACTTGTCTGCCATGTAGCTAGCTCTCTGTATATGTACATGTTGGACTCATCAGCTATGTGGCCAGCTCAATTTGTTTAATCATGTTGCAGACATCTGCCTTGTAGCTAATCCTCTATATATACACATGCCATGTAGCTAACTCACAGTATGTGGACATGTTGGACTTAACTTCCATGTAGCTAGTATTCTGTATATGGATATGTTGGACTACTCTGCCATGTAGCTAGCTGGGAGTATATGGACATGTTGGAATTATCTGCCATGTAGCTAGAACTCTGTGTATGGACACTTTGGACTCATCTGCCATGTAGTTAGCTCTCTGTGCATGGATATATTGGACTCATCTGCCATGTAGGTAGCTCTCTGTATATGCACATATGGGACTCATCAAACATGAAGCCAGCTCTCTCTGTTTGAACATGGTGGACTCATCTGCCTTGTTGCTACTCCTCTATAGATACACATGTAGGACTTATCTGCCATGTAGCTAGTTCTCTGTGCATGGATATGTTGGACTGATCTACCATAAAGTTAGCTCTCTGTATATGAACACATTGGATTTGTCTGTCATGTAGCTATCTCTTGGTATATAGAAATGTTGGACTCATCAGCCATGTAGCCAACTCCCTCTGTATCAACATGTTGGACTAATCTTCCTTGTAGCTATTCTTCTATGTATATACATGTATATACACATGGTGGACTCATCTGCCATTAAGCTAACTCTCAGTATAGGGACACGTTGGACTCATCTCCCATGTAGCTAGAACTCTGTATATGAAAATGCTGCACTACTCTGCCATGTGTGTAGATCTCTGTATACGGACATATTGGACTTGTTTGCCATGTAGCTAGCTCTCTGCATATGTACGTATGGCATCATCAAACATGAAGACAGCTATCTCAGTATGAATATATTGGATTCATCTGCCTTGTAGCTACTCCTCTATATATTCACATGTTGGACTCATCTGCAATGTAGCTAACTCTCAGTATATGGACATGTTGGATTCATCTGCCTTGTAGCTACAACACTGTATATGGAAGTGTTGGACTACTCTGCCATGTAGTTAACCTTCTGTATGTGGACATTTTGGACTCCTCTGCCATTTAGATACCTCTCTGTGCATGGATATGTAGGATTGATCCTCCATGTAGTTAGCTCTCTGTATATGAAAATATTGGACTTGTCTGCCCTGTAGCAATCTCTCTGTATGTGCAAATGTTGGAATCATCAGCCATGTAGCCAGCTCTCTCTGTATGAAAATGTTGAACTCATCTAGCTTGTAGCTAGTCCTTTATATATACACATGTTGTACTCATCTGTCATGTAGCTAGCTCTCAGTATATGGACATGATGGACTCATCTGACATGTAGCTAGAACTCTGTATATGGAAATGTTGCACTACTTTGCCTTATAGCTAGCTCTCTGTATATGGACATTTTTGGAATCTTATGCTATGTAGCTAGCTTTTTGTATATGGACATGTTGGACTCATCAGCCATGGAGCCAGCTCTCTCTGTATGAACATGTTGGACTCATCTGCCTTGTAGCTAGTCTTCTATATATACACATGGTGGACTCATCTGCCATGTATCTAACTCACATTATGTGCACATGTTGGACTACACTGCCATGTAGCTAACTCTCAATATATGGACATGTTGGACTTATCTGTCATGTAGCTAGAACTCTGAATATGGAAATGTTGCACTACACTGCCATGTAGCTAGCTCTCTGTATATAGACATTTTGAACTCATTGTGCTTGGATATATTGGACTGATCTGCCATGTAGGTAGCTCTCTGTATAAGAACATATTTCACTTGTCTGCCATGTAGCTAGCTCTCTATGCATGGATATGTTGGACTGATCTGCATTGTAGGTAGTTCTCTGTATATCGACATATGGAACTTATCAAACATGAAGAGAGCTAACTCTGTATGAACATGCTGGACTCATCTGCATTGTAACTACTCTTCTATATATTCACATGTTGGTCTCATAGGAAATGTAGCTAATTCTCAGTATAAGGGCAAGTTGGACTCATCTGCCATGTAGCTAGAACTCTGTATATGGACATGTTGGACTACTCTACCATGTCGTTAGTGCTCTGTCCATGGACATTTTGGACTCGTCTGCCATCTAGCTCTGTCTCTGTGCATGGGTATGCTGGACTGATCTGCCATGTAGGTAGCTCTCTGAATATGAACATATTGGACTTGTTTGCCATGCAGCTAGCTTTCTGAGTTTGAACATGTTGGACTACTCAGCAATGTACCTAGCTCTCACTGTTTGAACATGTTGGAGTCATCTGCCTTGTAGCTAGTCCTCTATATATACACATGTTGGACTTATTTGATATGTAGCTAGTACTTTGTATATGGACGTGTTGGACTACTTTGCCATGTAGCTACCTTTCAGTATATGGACACAATGGACACAACTAGCTTGTGGACTAGATCTGTGTATATGGAAATGTTGACATGTTGGACATGTTGGACTCATCTGTCATGTAGCTAGTACTTTGTATATGGACATGTTGGACTACTTTGCCATGTAGCTACCTTTCAGTATATGTACACAATGTACACAACTACCTTGTGGACTAGATCTGTGTATATGGAAATGTTGCACTACTCTGACATGTAGCTATCTTTCTGTATATGGATATTTTGGATTCGTCTGCCATGTAGTTCGCTCTCTGTGTATGGGTATGTTGGACTGATCGTCACTGTAGGTAGCTCTCTGTATATGAACATATTGGACACATCTGCCATGTAACTAGCTCTCTCTGAATATGGACATGTTGGACTCAACAGCCATGTACCCAGCTCTATCTGTATGAACATGGTGGACTCATCTTCCTTTTAGCTAGTCCTCTATATATACACATGTTACACTCATCTGCCATGTAGCTAACTCTCAGTATGTGGACATATTGGACTCATCTGCCATGTAGATAGTACTCTGTATATGGACATGTTGGACTCATCTGCCATGTGGCTAGCTCTCTCTGAATATGGACATGTTGGACTCAACAGCCATCTACCCAGTTCTCTCTGTATGAACATGGTGGACTCATCTGCCATGTAGCTAACTCTCAGTATGTGGACATATTGGACTCATCTGCCATGTAGCTATCTCTCTCTGTATATGGAAATGTTGGACTTATCTGCCATGTAGCTAGCTCTCTCTGAATATGGACATGTGAGTCTCATCAGCCATGTAGCCAGCTCTCTCCGAAAGAACATGTTGAACTCATCTGCCTTGTAGCTAGTCCTCTATATACACACATGTGGGACTCATCTGCCGTGTAGCTAGCTATCAGTGTATGGACACGTACTCATCTGCCATGTAGCTAAAACTCTGTATATGGAAATGTTGCACTACTCTGCCATGGAGATAGCTCTCTATATATGGACTTTTTGGACTCGTGTGTCATGTATCTAGCTGTCTGTGTACAAATATGTTGAACTGATCTGCCAGGAAGTTAGCTCTCTGTATATGAACATATTTGACGTGTCTGCCATGTAGCTAGCTCTCTGTATATGGACATGTTGGACTCATCAGCCATGTAGCCAGTTCTCTCTGTATGAACTTGTTGGACTCATCTGCCTTGTAGCTACTCCTCTAAATATACACATGTTGGACTCATCTGCCATGTATCTAACTCTCAGTATATAGACATGTTGGTCTCATCTGCCATTTAGCTAGTACTCTGTATATGGACATGTTGTACTACTCTATCATGTAGCTAGCTCTCAGTACATGGAAGCGTGGCACTACTCTGCCATGTAGCTAGATCTCTCTATATGGACATTTTAGAATCATCTGCCATGTAGGTAGCTCTCTGTGTTTGTGCTACCGACCACTACAGTAGAGGGGGTGAGACCCCACGGGTGTCTTTGTTGGTGGGAAATAATTTGGTGAATGAATTCACCAAGACTCTTTTTCCATCCAAAGATGTCTCTCTTTATTGCTCTAAGACCACAGTTTTTATATCGTTTTACTACATTACATAAATGTTTAATCAATGCCAGTTTTCAGAAAATCAGTAATTATTTTCTTTACAACAATAGTCAGGGGATGTGTGTAATCACAGTTTCTTTGAAATACTTCAGAAAATTTTAGTTCTATAGTCAAACATCTACATTTAATGATTCTTCTACCATATTCTGTTAAGACTACTTATGCTTCACTAGCTACAATAATTGCTTTATTGTGAGGGAATAGAAAGGACGTAAGTGTGATCACAACATTCTTTTTATTATCTGATTTCAATATATACTATCATAATGTTTCAAGTTAATCATATATTTCTATGTGATCTTTTCTTATATCCTGTTTTTCAAACTCCTAGTGTTCTAACTATTATCTTCAGCATTGTGTGTGAGTATTAAGTTAACAATTTATTTCAAACAGGTGAATGCCTTGTGGCCAAAATACTCTGTCAAACATTACCTAAATGTGAATTCTACACAGCTAATTGTAACCTCTATTCTTCTGCCAACTTCTCAGAGCACAACGACTTTATTAAAACAGGGGTCGGGTATGATTATTAAAACAACATCATTTAGGGGTCTGCTATGGAAGCACAAGAAAAGCACACAAATATATAATAAAGCAAGAAATTTAAAGGCTGACTATAAATCTAGTTGGAACAACTCCGAGGGCCTTGCTCCCTTTGAAGCCAATGCCTCCAATTTGGCGACCTTTGTCATGCAGATTTCTTTGGAGTGGGCGTGACATGTTTGGATATTTTGGACTGATCTGCCATGTAGGTAGCTCTCAGTATATGGACATATTGGACTCATCAACCATGTACACAACTCTCTGTGTATGAGCATGTTGGACTTATCTGCCTTGTAGCTTGTGCTATAAATATACATATGTTGGTCTCATCTGCCATGTAATTAACTCT
>NW_006408973.1:83132-84294 GCF_000296735.1 Chrysochloris asiatica
CTGTATAAGAACATGTGTGACTCATATGTCGTGTCACTAGAACTCTGTATATGGAAATGTTGTTTTCTCTGCCATGTAGCTAGCTCTCTGTACATGGACATTTTGGACTCATTTGCCATGTAGCGACCTCTCTGTGCATGGCTATGTTGGACTGATCTGCAATTTAGTTAGCTCTCTGTATGTGACATATTGGACATGTCTGCCATGTAGCTAGTTCTCTGTATATGGGCATATGGGACTAACCAGCCATGAAGCAAGCTCTCTCTGTGTGAACATGTTAGACTCATCTGCCATAAACTAACTCTCAATATATGGACATGTTGGACTTCTCTGCCTTGTAGCTAGACTCTGTATATGATAATGTTGGACTACTCTGCCATGTAGCTAGCTCTTTGTATATGGACATTTTAGACTCGTCAGACATGTAGCTAGCTCTCTGTGTATGGATATTTTGGATTGGTCTGCCATGTAATCAGCTCTCTGTATATGAACATATTGGACTTGTCTGCCATATAATGAGCTCTCTGCTAATGGACAATTTGGACTCGTCTGCCATGTAGCCAGCTCTCTCTGTATAAACATATTGAACTCATCTGCCTTGTAGCTAGTCATCTATATATACACATGTTGGACTCATCTGCCATGTAGCTAACTCTCAGTATATGGACATGTTGGACTCATCTAACATTTACCTAGTATTCTGTATATGGACATGTTGGATTACTCTGACATGTAGCTAGCTATCAGTATATGGACAGGTTTGACTCATCTATCATGTAACTAAAATTCTGTATATGGCAATGTTGCACTAACCTCCATGTAGTTAACTTTCTTTATATGGACATTTTGGACTTGTATGCCATGTAGCTAGCTCTCTGTGCATGGATATGTTGGACTGATGTTCCATAGGTAGCTCTATGTATATGAACATAATGGACTTGTCTGCCATGCAGGTAGCTCTCAGAATATGGACATGTTTGACTCATCAGCCATGTAGCCAGCTCTCCGTGGATGAATATGTTGGACTCATGTGCCTTGTAGCTTACCTTATATATGTACACATGTTGTTCTCATCTACCATGTAGCTAACTCTCAATAAATGGACATGTTGGTCTCATCTGCCATGTAGCTAGTACTCTGGATATGGACATGTTGGACTAGT
>NW_006408973.1:96638-98785 GCF_000296735.1 Chrysochloris asiatica
TAGAACTCTGAATATGTAAATGTTGAACTGCTTTGCCATAGCTAGGTCTCTGTATATGGACATTTTGGACTCCACGGCCATGTTGCTAGCTCTCTGTGCATGAATATTTTGAAAGGATATGCCATGTAGGTAGCTCTCTGTATATGAACATATTAGACTTGTCTGCCATGTAACTAGTTCTTTGTATATGGACATGTTGGACTCATCAGCCATATAGCCAGCTATCTGTGTATGAACATGCTGGACTCATGTGCCTTATAGGTAGCCCTCTATATATACACATGTTGGACTCATGTGGCATGTAGATAACTCCCAATATATGGTCTTGTTGGACTCATCTGCCATGTAGCTAGTTTTCTATATATGGACATGTTGGGTTACTCTGCCATTTAGCTAGCTGTCAGTATTCGTACACGTTGGACTCATTTGCCATGTAGCTAGAACTCTGCATATGGAAATGTTGCACTACTCTGCCTTGTAGCTAGTTCTCTGTAAATGGACATTTTGAACTTGTTGGCCATGTAGCTACTTCTCTTTTTATGGACTCATCTGCTTTGTAGCCATTCCTCTGTATAAAAACATGTTGGATTCATCTGCCATGTAGCTAACTCTCAGTATATGGAAATGTTGGGCTCATGAGCCTTGTGGCCATCTCTCTCTGTATGAACATGTTGGACTTATCTGCCTTGTAGCTAGCACTCTGAATATACACATGTTCGACTCATCTGCCATGTAACAAACGTTCAGTATATAGACATATTGATCTCATCTGCCATATAGCTAGAACTCTGTATATGGAAATGTTGGACTGCACTGCCATACAGCTAGCTATCTGTATGTGGACATTTTGGACTCGTTTGCCATGTATCTAGCACTCTGAATATGGACATGTTGGACTCATCAGACATGTAGCCAGCTCTCTGTGTATGAACATGTTGTACTCATATGCTTTTTAGCTAGTCCTCTTTATATACACATGTTGGACTCATCTGCCATGTAGCTAACTCTGAGTATAAGGACATATTGGACTCATCTGACATTTAGCTAGTACTCTGTATATGGACATGTTGGATACTCTGCTATGTGCCTATATCTCAGTATATGGACAAGTGGAATTCATCTGCAATGTAGCCTAGAACTCTGTATATGGAAGTATTTCACTACTCTGCCATGTTGCTAGCTATCTGTATATTGACATTTTGGACTCGTCTGCCATTTAGGTAGGTCTCTGTGCATGGATATGTTGGACTAATCTACCATGTAGGTAGCTCTCTGTACATGAACATATTGGACTTGTCTGCCATCTAGCTAGCTCTCTGTATATTGACATGTTGGACTTATCAGACATGTAGCAAGCTCTCTGTGTATGAACATGTTGGACTCATCTACTTTGAATCTAGTCCTCTATGTATACGCATGTTAGACTTATCTGCCATGAAGCTACCTCTCAGTATATGGACAGGTTGGACTCATCTGCCATGTAGCTACTACTCTGTATATGCACATCTTGGACTACTCTGCCATGTAGCTACCTCTCAGTATATGGACACATTGGACTCATATGCCATGTAGCTAGTACTCTATACATGGAAATGTTGGATGACTCTGCCATGCAGCTAAGTAGCTATATATGAACATTTTAGTCCGGTCTGCCATGAACGTAAGTCTCTGTGCATGGATATGTTGGACTGATCAACCATGTAGGTAGCTCTCTGTATATGAACTTATGGGACTTGTCTGCCATGCAGCTAGCTCTCTGTATATTGATGTTGGACTCATCATCCATGTAGCTAACTCCCTGAATATGACCATGTTGGACTCATCTACTTTGAATCTAGTCCTCTATAAATACACATGTTAGACTTCCCTGGCATGTAGCTACCTCTCAATATATGGACAGGTTGTACTCTTCTGCCATGTAGCTACTACACTGTAAATGGACATGTTGGACTACTCTGCCATGCAGCTAACTCTCAGTATGTGGATACGATGGACTCATCTGCCATGTAGCTAGTACTCTGTATATGGAAATATTTGACTACTCTGCCATGTAGCTAGCTCTCAAAATATGGACACGTTGGACTCATCTGCCATGTAGCTTGAACTCTGTATATGGAAATGTTGCACTACTCTGCATGTAGTTAGCT
>NW_006408973.1:99774-104799 GCF_000296735.1 Chrysochloris asiatica
AATGTTCGTCATATCTGGCTATGTATGGAACTCTCAGTAAATGAACATATTGGACTTGTATGCTATATAACTATCTCTCTGTATAAGGTCATGTTGGACTACTCTGCCATGTAGCAATCTCTCAGTATATGGACACGTTGGACTCATCTGCCAAGAAGCCAGCTCTCTCTGTATGAACATGTTGAACTCATGTGCCTTGTAGCTAATCCACTATATATGCACATGTTGGATTCATCTTTTATGTAGCTAAATCTCAGTATATGGACATGTTTGACTCATCTGCCATGAAGTTTGTATGCTGTATATGGGTATGTTAGACTAATCTGCCACGTAGCTTACTCTCTGTATATCGACATTTTGGACTTTTCTGCCATGTACCTAGCTCTCTGTGCATGGATATGTTGGACATATTTGCCATGTATGTAGTTCTCTGTGTATATGAACATATTTGCCTTGTCTGCCATGTAGCTACTTCTCTGTATATGGACATGTTGGACTCATCAGCCATGTATCCAGCTCTCAGTATTAAAAGGTTGGACTCATCTGCCTTGTAGCTAGTCCTCTATATATACACATGTTGGATTCATCTGCCATGAAGCTAGTTCTCTGTATATGGACATGTTGGACTCATCTGCCATGTAGCTAGTACTCTGTATATGGACATGTTGGACTATGCTGCCATATAGCTAGCTCTCAGTATATGGACATGTTTTACTCATCTGCTATGTAGATAGTACTCTACATATGGACATGTTGAATTTCTCTGCCATGTAGCTAACTCTCAATAAATGGATATGTTGGACTCATCTTTCATGTAACTAGAACTCTGTATATGAAAATGTTGCACTACTCTGCCATGTATCTAGATCTCTGTATATGGACAATTTATACTCATCTGCCATATAGCTAACTCTCAGTATATGGACATGTTGTATTAACCTGCCATGTAGCGAGAATTCTGTATATGGAAATGTTACACTACTCTGCATGTAGCTAGCTCTCTATGTATGGACATATTGGATTTGTCTGCCACGTAGCCAGCTCTCTGTACAAGGATAACTTGGACTGATCTGCCATGTAGGCAGCACTCTATATATGAACATATTGGACTTGTCTGCCATGTAGGGAGCTCTAAGTATATGGACATGTTGGATTTATCAGCCATGGAGACAGCTCTCTGTGTATGAACATGTTGGACTCGTCTGCCTTGTAAATAACCTTCTACATATACACATGTTGGACTTCATCTGCCATGAAGCTAGAATCTGTAAATGGAAATGTTGCACTTCTCTTCCATGTAACTAGCTCTCTGTATATGGACACTTTGTACTCATCTTCCATGTACCTAGCTTTCAGTATATGGACATGGTGGACTCATCTGACTTGTAGCCAGTACTCTGTATATAGACATGTTGAAATACTCTGACATGAAGCTTACTCTCAGTTTATGGACATGTTGGACTCATATGCCATGTAGCTAGCTCTCAGTATATTGACACGTTGAACTTATCTTCCATGTACCTAGAACTTTGTATATGGTTATGTTGCAGTACTCTCCCATATAACTAGCTCTCTGTATATGAAGATATTGGACTTGTCTGCCAGGTTGCTAGCTCTCAGTATATGGACATGTTGGACTCATTAGCCATGTAGCGATCTCTCACTGTATGAACATGTTGGACTCATCTGCCTTGGTGATAGTACACTATATGTACACATGTTGGACTCATCTGCCATAATGCTAAATCTCAGTATATGGCCATGTTGGACTTATCTGCCTTGTAGTTAGTACTCTGTATATGGACATGTTGGACTAATCTGCCATGTAGCTAACTCTCAGTATATGGACACGTTGGCCTCATCTGCCATGTAGCTATAGCTCTGTATATGGAAATGTTGCACTACACTGTCGTGTAGCTAACTCTCTGTGCATGGATATTTTGGACTGATCTGCCATGTAAGTAGCTCTCTGTATATGAACATATTAGACTTGTCTGCCATGTAGCTAGCTCTCCTTATATGGACATGTTGGAATCAACAGCCATGTAGCCATCTGTCTCTGTATGAACACGTTGCACTTATCTGCCTTGAAGCTTTCCATATAAATATACAAACGTTGGACTCATCTGCCATGTAGCTAACTCTGAATAGATGGACATGTTGGACGCATCTGCCATGTAGCTAGTCCTCTGTAAATGGACATGTTGGACTACTCTGCCATGAAGCTAGCTGTCAGTATATGGACACTTTGGACTCATCTGCCATGTAGCTAGAACTCTGTATATGGAAATGTTGCACTACTCTGCCATGAAGTTAGCTATCTGCATATGGACATTTTGTACTCTCCTACCAAGTAGCTAGCTCTCTATGCATGGATATGTTAGAATGATCTGTCATGTAGGTAGCCCTCTGTACAAGAACATTTTGGAGAAGACTGCCATGTAGTTACCCCTCTGTATATGGATATGTTGCACTCATCATCCATGTAGCCACCTGTCTCTGTATGAACATATTGCACTCATCTGCCTTGTATCTTTCCCTCTAAATATACCCATGATGGACTCATCTGCCATATAGCTAACTCTATGGATATTTTGGACTACTCTGCCATGTGTCTAACTGTCTATATATGGACACTTTGGACTTATCTGCCATGTGGCTAGCTCTCAATATATGGACATGTTTGACTCATCTGCCTTGTAGCTAGTTCTCTCTATATAAACATGTTGGACACATCTGCCATGTAGCTTACTCTCAGTATCTGAACATGTTGGACTCATTAGCCATATAGCTAGTACTCTGTATATGAACATGTTGGACTCATCTGCTATGTAGCTAGCTCTCAATATATGGACACATTGGACTCATTTGACATGTAGCTAGAACTCTGTATATGGTAATGTTGCACTACTCTGTCATATAGCTCGTTCTCTGTATATGATCATATTGGACTTGTCTGCCATTTAACTAGCTCTCTGTATATGGACATATTGTACTTATCAGCCGAGTAGCCAGATCTCTCTGTGTGGACATGTAGAACTCATCTGCCTTGTAGCTAGTCCTCTATATACACACATGTTATACTCATCTGCCACGTAGCTAACTCTTAGTACATGGACATGATGGACTCATCTGCCATCTAGCTAAGACACTGTATATGGACATGTTGGACTACTCTGCCATGTACCTAGATCTTAGTGTATGGACACGTTGGATTTAATCAGCCATGTAGCCAACTCTCTGTGAATGAACATGATGGATTAATCTGCCTTGTAATGAACCCTCTAAATATACACATGTTGGACTCATCTGACATGAAGCTAACTCTCAGTATATGGACATGTTGGACTCATCTGTCATGTAGCTAGAACTCTGTATATGGAAATGTTGCATTACTCTGCCATGTAGCTAACTCTCTGTATATGGACATATTTGATTTGTCTGCCATGTAGCCAGCTCTCTGTTTATGGATATCTTGGAGTGATCTGCCATGAAGGTAGCTCTCTGTATATGAACATTTTGGACTTGTCTGCCAGGTAGGTAGCTCTAAGTATATGGACATGTAGGATTCTTCTGCCATGTAGCCAGCTTTCTCTGTATGAACATGTTGCACTCATCAGCCTTGTATATTTCCTTATGAATATACTCATGTTGGACTAATTTGCCATATAGCTAACTCTCAGTATATGGACATGTTGGACTCATTTGCTATATAGCTAGTACTCTGTATATGGACATGACTAGCTCTCAGTATATGGACACGTTGAACTCATCTACCATGTAGCTAGTATTCTGTATATGGACATGTTGGACTACTCTGTGATAGAGCTAGATCTCATTATATGGACATGTTTGACTCACCTGTCATGTAGCTACAAATCTGTATATGGAAATGTTGCACTACTCTGCCATATAGATACCTCTGTGTATATGAACATGTTGGACTTTTCTGCCATATAGCTAGCTCTCTATATGTTCATGTTGGACTCATTAGTCATGTAGCCATCTCTCTCTGTATGAACATGTTGGACTCATCTGCCTTAGTGATGGTACTCTATGTATACACATGTTGGACTCATCTGCCATAATGCTAACTTTAGTATATGGCTATGTTGGACTCATCTGACGTGTAGCAAGTACTATGTATATGGATATGTTGGACTACTCTGCCATGTAGCTAACTCTCTGTATATGGACACGTTGGCCTCATCAGCCTTGGAGCAAGAGCTCTGTATATGGAAATATTGCACTGCTCTGCCATGTAGCTAACTCTCTGTATATGGACACTTGTATTTCTCTGCCATGTAGCTAACTGTCTGTGCATGGATATGTTGGACTGAGCTGCCATGTAGGTAGCTCCCCGTATATGAACGTATTGGACTTGTCTGCCACGTAGCTAGCTCTCACTATATGGACATGTTGGACTCAACAGCCATGTAGACATCTGTCTCTGTAGGAACATGTTGCACTCATCTGCCTTTAAGTTTGCCCTGTAAATAGACACATGTTGAACTCATCTGCCATGTAGCTAACTCTCAGTATATGGAAATGTTGGACTACTCTGCCATGTAGCTACTCCTCTGTATATGGATATGTTGGATTTCTCTGCCATGAAGCTAGCCCTCAATATAGAGACACTTTGGACTCATCTGCCATATAGCTAACTCTCAATATAAGGACATGCTGGACTTATTTGCTATGTAGCTAATATTCTGTATATGGACATGTTGGATTTCTACTACTCTGCCGTGTAGCTGGCTCTAAATATATGCACATGTTGGACTCATCTGTCATGTAGCTAGTACTCTGTACATGGACATGTTGGAATACTCTGCGAGGAAGCTAGCTATCAGTATATGGACACCTTGGACTCATCTGCCATGAAGCTAGAACTCTGTACATGGAAATGTTGCACTACTCTGAAATGTAGCTAGCTCTCTGTATATTGTCAGGTTGGATTCATCTGCCATGTAGCTTGTTGTTGTTGTTCAGGTGCCATCGAGTCGGAACCGACTCATAGCGACC
>NW_006408973.1:115542-118155 GCF_000296735.1 Chrysochloris asiatica
AGTTGGCCCAGGATCGAACATTGTTTCGTTCTGCTGTGCATGGAGTCGCTATGAGTCGGTTCCGACTCGATGGCACCTGACAACAACAACAACAACCAAGTAGCTAGCTCTCTGTGCATGGATATGTTCGAGTGATCTGCCATGTAGGTAGCTCTTTGTACATGAACATATTGGAGAAGGCTGACATGTATCTAGCTTTCTGTATATGGACATGTTGCACTCATCAACAGTGCAGCCAGTTTTCTCTGTATGAACATGTTGCACTCATCTGCCTTGTATCTTTTCCTATAAATATACACATGTTGGACTCATCTTCCATATAACTTACTCTCAGTATATGGACATGTTGGACTCATTTTCTATGTAGCTAGTATTCTGTATATGGACATGTTGGACTACTCTGCCATGTAGCTAGCTCTCAATATATGGACACTTTGGACTTATCTGCCATGTAGCTAGAACTTAGTACATGGAAATGTTGCACTACTCTGAAATGTAGCTAACACTGTATATATTGACACGTTGAATTCAGCTGCCATGTAGCTAGAACTCTGTATATGGAAATGTTACACTCCTGTGCCATGTAGCTAGCTCACTCTATATGTACATGTTGGACTCACCTGCCATGTAGATTGAAATCTGTATATGGAAATGTTGCTCTACTCTGCCATGTAGCCAGCTGTCTGTATATGAATTTGTTGGACACTTCTGCCATGTTGCTAGAACTCTGTATATGGAAATGGTGCACTACTCTGCCATGTAGCTGGCTCTCTGTATATGGAGATTTTGGACTCATCTGTCATGTAGCTAGCGCTTTGTAAATATATATGTTGGACTGATCTGCCATGTAGCCACCTATCTGTGTATGAACATGTTGGACTCATCTGTTTTGTAACGAGCCCTCTAAATATACACATGTTGGGCTTATTTGTCATGTAGCTAACTCTCAGTACATGGACATGTTGGACTCATCTGCCCTGTAGCTAGAAATATTTATATGGACATGTTGGATTACTCTGCCATGTAGCGAGCTCTCAGTATATGCACACTTTGGAATCATCTGCCATGTAGCTATAACTCTGTATGTGGAAATGTTGCATTACCCTGCCATGAATCTAGCTCTCTGTAATGGACATTATGGACTAGTCTATCAAGTAGCTAACTATCTGTGTATGGATATGTTACACTGATCTGCCATGTAGTTAGCTCTCTGTACATGAACTTATTTGACAAGTCTGCCATGTAGCTAGCTGTCTGTATATGGATATGTTGCACTCATCAGCCATGTAACCAGCTCTTTCTGTATGAATATGTTGCACTCCTCTGCTTTGTAGCGAGCCCTCTAAATATATACATGTTGGACTCATCTGCCCTCTAGTTAGAACTCTTTATATGGACATGTTGGACTACTCTGCCATGTAGCTACCTCTCATTATATGGACATGTTGGACTCATCTGTCATATAGCTAGAACTCTGTATATGGAAATGTTGCAGAACTCTGCCATATAGCTATCTCTTTGTACATGGATATGTTGGACTTATCTGAAATGTAGTTAGCTCTCTGTACATGAACATATTGGACTTGTCTGCCATGTAGCTAGCTCTCAGTATATTGACATGATGGACTCATCTGCCATGTAGTCAACTCTCTGAGTATGAAAATGATGGATTCACCTGCCTTGTATCGAGCCTTTTAAATATACACATGTTGGATTCATCTGCCATGTAGCTAACTCTCAGTATATGGACATGTTGGGCTCGTCTGCCATGTAGCTAGTACTCTGTATATGGATATGTTGAACAACTCTGTCATGTGTCTATCTCTCAATATATGGACATGTTGGACTCATCTGTCATGTCGCTAGAACTCTGTATATGGAAATGTTGCACTAGTCTTCCATGTATCTAGCTCTCTGTATATGAACACTTTGGACTCATCTGCCATGTAGCTAGCTCTCATTATGCGGACATGTTGGACTCATCTGCCTTGTAGCTAGTCCTATATATATACACATGTTGGACACATGGCTATGTAGCTTACTCTCAATATATGGACATGTTGGTCTCTTCTGCCATGTAGCTAGAACTCTGTATACGGAAATGTTGCACTACTCTGCCATGTAGCTAGCTCTCTGTATATGGACACTTTGGTCTTGTCTGCCATGTATCTAGCTCTCTGTGCATGGATATTATGGAATGATCTGCCAAGTAGCTAACTCTCTGTATATGAACATATTGAACTTGTCTGCCATGGAGTTAGCTCTCTGTATATGGACATATTGGACTCATTAGCCATGTAGCCATCTCTCTCTGTATGAACACGCTGGAATCATCTGCCTTGGTGATAGTACTTTATATGTACACATGTTGGACTCATGTGCCATAAAGCTAACTCTCAGTATATGGCTATGTTGGGCTCATCTGCCATATAGTTAGTACTCTGTATATGGACATGTTGGACTACTCTGTCGTGTAGCTAGCTCTCAGTATATGGACATTTTGTACTCCTCTGCCATGATAGCTAGCTCTCTGTGCATGGATATGTTGGACTGATCTGCCATGTAGGTAGCTCTCTGTATATGAACATATTGGACTTGTCTGCCATGTAGCTA
>NW_006408973.1:118255-120334 GCF_000296735.1 Chrysochloris asiatica
GGACTGATCTGCCATGTAGGTAGCTCTCTGTATATGAACATATTGGACTTGTCTGCCATGTAGCTAGCTCTCAGTATATGGACATGTTGGACTCAACAGCCATGTAGTCATCTGTCTCTGTATTAACATTTTGCACTCATCTGCCTTGAAGCTTACCCTATAAATATACACATTTTGGACTCATCTGCCATGTAGCGAACTCTCAGTATATGGACATGTTTGACTCATTTGACATGTTGCTATCTCTCAGTATATGGGCACTTTGGAATCATCTGCCATGTAGCTAGAACTCTGTATATGGAGATGTTGCATTACCCTGCCATGAAGCTAGCTCTCTGTATATGGACATTTTGGATTCGTCTACAAAGTAGCTAGCTCTCTGTGCATGGATATGTTAGACTGATCTTCCATGTAGCTAGTACTCTGTATATGAACATGATCGACTCATCTGCCTTGCCGCTAGCCTTGTAAATATACTCATGTTGGACTCATCTGCCATGTGGCTTACTCTCAGTATCTTGACATAATGGACTCATCTGTCATGTAGCGAGAAACCTATATATGGAAATGTTGCAATTCTCTTCCATGTAGCTAGCTCTCTGTATATCAACACTCTGGACTCATCTGTCATGTGGCTAGCTCTCAGTATATGGACATGTTAGACTCATCTGCCATGTAGCTTGTACTCTGTATATGAACATGTTCGACTCATCTGCCATGTAGCTAGCTCTCAACATATGGGCATGTTGGACTCATCTGCCATGAAACTAGAACTCTGTATATGGTAATGTTGCAATACTCTGTCATGTAGCTAGCTTTATGTATATGAACATATTGGACTTGTCTGCCTTTAGCTAGCACTCTGTATATGGACATGTTGGACTCATTAACCATGTAGCCATCTCTATCTGTATGAACATGTTGGACCCATCTGCCTTGGTGATGGTTCTCTATAGTTACACGTGTTGGACTCACCTGCCATAAAATTAACTCTCAGTATATGGCCATGTTAGACTCATCTGCCATGTAGCAAGTACTCTATATATGGAACTGTTTGACTACTCTGCCATGGAGCTAGCTCTCAGTATATGAACACGTTGGCTACATCTGCCATTGAGCTATAGCTCTGTATATGGAAATGTTGCACTACTCTGCCATGTAACTAACCCTATGTATATGGACATTTTGTACTCCTCTGCCATGTAGCTAGCTCTCTGTGCATGGATATGTTGGAATGATCTGCCATACAGGTAGCTCTCTGTATATGAACATATTGGACTTGTCTGCCATGTAGCTAGCTCTCAGTTTACGGACATGTTGGACTCAACAGCCATGTAGACATCTGTCTGTATGAACATGTTGCACTCATCTGCCTTGAAGCTTGCCCTATAAATATACACATGTTGGACTCATCACCATGTAGCTAACTCTCAGTATATGGACATGTTTGACTACTCTGTCATGTAGCTAGTCCTCCGTATATGGACATATTGAAATATTCTGCCATTAATCTAGCCCTAAGTATATGGACACTTTGGAATCATCTGCCATATAGCTAGAACTCTGTATTTGGAAATGTTGCACTACTCTGCCATGAAGCTAGCTCTCTGTATATGGACATGTTGTACTCAGCATCCATGTAGCCATCTCTCTCTCTATGAACATGTTGAACTCATCTGCTTTGTAGCAAGCCCTCTAAATATACACATGTTGGATTCATTTGCCATGTAGCTAACTCTCAGTATATGGACATGTTGGACTCATCTTCCCTGTAGCTAGAACTCTTTATATGGGCATGTGGGACTACTCTGCCATGTAGCTAACTCTCATTATATGGACATGTTGGACTCATCTGCCATATACCTAGAACTCTGTATATGGAAATGTTGCAGAACTCTTCCATGTACCTATGTCTGTGTACATGGATATGTTGGACTGATCTAACATATAGGTAGCTCTCTGTACATGAACATATTGGACTTGTCTGCCATGTAGCTAGCTCTCAGTATATGGACACGTTGAACTCATCAACCATGTAGCCAACTCTCTGTGTATGAACATGATTAATTCATCTGCCTT
>NW_006408973.1:121523-122862 GCF_000296735.1 Chrysochloris asiatica
CTACTCTGCCATGTAACTAGCTCTCTGTATATGGACACCTTGGATTCATCTGCCATGGAGTGAGAACTCTGTATATGGAAATGTTGCACTACTCTGCCATGTAGGTAGTTCAGTGTACATGGATATGTTTGACTGATCTGCCATGTAGGTAGCTCTCTGTACATGAACACATTGGGCTTCTCTGCCATGTAGCTATCTCTCAGTATATGGACATGTTGGACTCCTCAGCCATGTATTATGTGTATGAATATCTTAGATTCATCTGTATTGTTACGAGCTCTCTCTATATATACATGTTGGACTCATCTGCCATTTAGCTAACTCTCAGTATTGGGACATGTTAGACTCATCTGCCATGTAGCTAGTACTCTGTATATGGACATGTTGGACTACTCTGCCATATAGCTAGCTCTCATTATATGGACATGTTGGATTCATCTGCCATGTAGCTAGTACTCTGTATATGGAAATGATGCACTACACTGCCAAATAGCTACCTCTCTATATATGGACATTTTGGACTCGACTGCCATGTAGTTAGCTCTCTGTACATTGATATGTTAGACTAATCTGATATGTAGGTTGCTGTATATGTAGATAATGGACTCATCTGCCATGTAGCTAGTACTTTGTATATGGAAATGTTTCACTTCTCTGCCATGTAACTAGCTCTCAGTATATGGACACATTGGACTCATCTGCCATGTATCTAGAAGTCTGTATATGGATATGTTGCACTACTCTGCCATTGAGCTAGCTCTCTGTATATGAACATGTTGAACTCATCAGCCATGTAGCCAGCTCTCATTGTATAAACATGTTGAACTCATCTGCTTGTAGCTAGTCCTCTCTCTCTAAATATATATACACATGTTGGACTCTACTACCATTTAGCTAACTCTCAGTATATGGATATGTTGGACTTATCTGCCATGTAGCTATAATTCTGTATATGGAAATTTTGCAATTCTCTGCCATGTAGCTAGCTCTCTGTATATGGACATGTTGTACTCATCTGCCAAGGAGCTCGAAGTCTGTACATGGATATGCTGCACTACTTTGCCATGTAACTAGCTCTCAGTATATGGACACGTTGTACTCATCATCCATGTAGCTAGATCTCAGTATATCGAAATGTTGCACTACTCTGCGATGTAAGTAACTCTCTGGATATGGACATTTTGGACTCATCGGCCATGTAGCTAGCTGTCTGTACATGGATATGTTGGACTGATCTGCTTTGTAAATAGCTGTTTGTATATGAAGGTATTGAACTTGTCTGCCATGTTCCTAGCTATAAGTATATGGACATGTTGGACACATTAGTCATGTTGTAAGC
>NW_006408973.1:123537-125485 GCF_000296735.1 Chrysochloris asiatica
CTGCCATGCAGCTACCTCTCTGTATATGGACATTTAGGACTCGTCTGCCATGTAGCTAGCTCTCTGTGCATGGATATGTTTGAATGATATGGCATGAAGGTAGCTCTCTGTATACAAACTTATTGGACTTGTCTGCCATGTAGCTAGCTCTTTGTATATGGACATGTTGGACTCATTAGCCATGTAGCAAGCTTTCTCAGTGTGAACATGTTGAACTCACCTGCCTTGTAGATAGCTCTGTAAATATACACATGTTGGACTCCTTTGCCACGTAGCTAACTCTTAGTATATGTACATGTTGGATTCATCTGCCATGTAGTCAGTACTCAGTAAATGGACATGTTGGATTACTCTGTCATGTAGCTATCTCTCAGTGTATGGACATATTGGACTCATCTGCCATGTAGCTAAATTATTAATTTGGAAATTTTGCACTATTCTGCCATGTAGCTCGCTCTCTGTATATGGACATTTTGGACTCATCTGCCATGTATCTAGCTCTCTGTGCATAGATATGTTGTACTGATCTGCCATGTAAGTAGCTCTCTGTATATAAATATATTGGACTTTTCTGCCATGTAGCTACCTCTCTGTATACGGACATGTGGGACTTATAAGCCATATAGCCAGCTCTCTCCAAATGAACATGTTGGACTCATCTGACTTCTTGCTAGTCCTCTGTATATACACATGTTTGACTCTCAGCCATGTAGCAAGCTCTCTGTATGAACATATTGGACCCATCTGCCTTGTAGCTAGTCCTCTGAACATACACATGTTGGACTCATCTGCCATGTAGCTAACTCTCAGTATATGGACTTGTTGGACTCATCTGCCCTGTAGCTAGAACTCTGTACATGGGCATGTTTGACTACACTGCCATGTAGCTAGCTCTCAGAATATGGACACGATGGACTCGTCTGCCTGTAGCTAGCTCTCTGTGCATGGACATGTTGGACTGATATGCCAGGTAGGTAGTTCTCTTTATAGGAACATATTGGACTTGTCTGCCATGTACCTAATTCTCTGTATATGGACATGTTGGACTCATCAGCCATGTAGCCTTCTCTCTCTGTATGAACATGTTGCACTCATATGTCTTGTAGCTAGTCCCCTATATATACACAAGATGGACTCATCTGTCTTGTAGAATACTCTCAGTATATGGACATGTTGGTCTCATCTGCCATGTATTAGTACTCTGTATACGGATATGTTTGACTACTCTGCCGTGTACACTGCTTTCTGTATATGGACACGTTGGACTCATCTGCCATGTAGCTAGAAATCTGTATATGGAAATTTTGCACTTTTCTGCCGTGTAGCTCTCTATATATGGACATTTTGGACTCATCTGCCATGTAGCTAGCTCTCTGTGCATGGATATGTTGTACTGATCTGCCATGTAAGTAGCTCTCTGTATAAGAACATATTGGATTTTTCTGCCATGTAGCTAACTCTCTGTATACGGACATGTGGGACTCATCAGTCATGTAGCCATCTCTCTACATATGAACATATTGGACTCATCTGCCATGTAGCTAGCCCTCTATATATACACATGTTGGATTCATCCACCATTTAGCCAGCTCTCTCTGTATGAACACGTTGGACTTATCTTCCTTGTAGCTAGCCCTCTGAATATATACATGTTTTAAGCATCTGCCATGTAGCTAACTCTCAGTATATGGACAACTTGGACTCATCTGCCTGTATATGGACATGTTGGACTACTCTGCCATGCGGCTAGCTTTCTTTATATGGAAATTGTGGATTTGTCTGCCATGTAGCTAGCTCTCTGTTCATGGATATGTTGGAATGATCTGCCATGTAAGTAGCTTTCTGTATACGAACATATTGGACTTGTCTGCCATGTAGCCTACTTTCAGTATATTGACATTTTGGACTCATCTGCCATGTAGCTAGAACTCTGTATATGGAAATATTG
>NW_006408973.1:126219-131541 GCF_000296735.1 Chrysochloris asiatica
CATAGCGACCCTGTACAGGGTTTCCGAGGGTGTAAATCTTTACGGGAGTAGAAAGCCTCATCTTTCTCCCGCGGAGCGGCTGGTAGTTTCGAACCCCTGACTAGATATACACATGTTGGCCTCATCTGCCATGAAGCTAACACTCAGTATATGGATATGCTGGACTCATCTGCCATGTAGCTAGTACTCTGTATATGGACATGTTGGACTACTCTGCCATGTAGCTAGATCACAGTATATGGACATGTTGGACTCATTTGTCATGCGGCTAGATCGCTGATATGGAAATGTTGCTCTACTCTGCCATGTAGCTATCTCTCTGTATATGGGCATGTTGGACTCATCTGCCATGGTGCGAGAACTCTGTATATGGAAATGTTGCACTACTCTACTATGTAGCTAGTTTAGTATACATTGATATCTTGGAATGATGTGACATGTAGGTAGCTCTCTCTACATGAACATATTGGATTTGTCTGCCATACAGATATGACTCAGTATATGGATATGTTGGATTCATGATCCATGTAGCCAGCTGTCTGTGTATGACCATGTTGGATTCATCTGCCTTGTTACCAGCTCTCTAAATATAAACATTTGGACACATCTGCCATGTAGCAAACTCTTAGTACATGGACACATTGGACTTATCTGCCATGTAGCTCCAACTCTGTATATGGAAATGTTACACTACTCTGCCATGTAGCTACCTCTCTGTATATGGACATTTTGGAGTTGTCTGCCATGTAGCTAGCTCTCTGTACATGGATATGTTGGACTGATCTGATAAGTAGGTTGCTCACTGTATATGAAGATATTGGACTCATCTGCCATGTAGCTAAATCACAGTATGTGGACATGTTGGACTAATATGCAATATAGCTAGATTTCTGTATGTGGATATGTTGGACTACTCTGCTATTAATCTAGCACTTAGTATATGGACAGGTTGGACTCATCTGCCATGTAGCTAGAACTCTGTATATGGAAAGGTTGTACTACTCTGCTGTGTAGCCTGGTTTCTGTATATGGAAACGTTGGAATCATCTGCCATGTAGCTAGAACACTGTATATGGAAATGTTGTACTACTCTGCCATGCAGCTATCTCTTTGTATATGGACATTTTGGACTCCTTTGACATGTAGCTTGCTCTCTGTACATGGATATGTTGGACTGATCTGCTATGTAGGTATTCTATGTTTATGAAGATATTGGACTTCTCTACCATAGAGCTATGCCTCTAAATATATAAATATTGGACTCATCTGCCACTTAGGTAACTCCCAGTGTATGGATATGATGGCCTCATCTGCCATGTAGCTAGAACACTATATATGGAAATGTTGCATTACACTTCCATATAGCTATCTCTCTGTATATGGACATTTTGGACTTGTTTCTCATGTAGCTTTCTCTCTGTACATGGATATGTTGGACTGATCTGCTATGTAGGTATTCTATGTATATGAAGATATTGGACTTGTCTGCCATTTTGCTAGCTCTCAGTATATGGACATGTTGGACTCATTAGCCATGTAGCAAACTCTATATGTTTGAACATGTTGGACTCATCTGCCTTGTAGCTAGCTCTCTAAATATTCAAGTGTTGGACTCATCTGCCTTGTAGCTAACTCTCAGTATATGAACATGTTGGACTCATCTGCCTGTAGCTAGTACTCTGTATATGGACATGTTGACTATTCTGCTGTGTAGCCTGGTTTCTGTATATGGACACATTGCACTCATCTGCCATGTACTAGAACTCTGTATATGGAAATTTTGCACTTTTCTGCCATGTAGCTCACTCTCTGTGTAAGGACATTTTGGACTCATCTGCCATGTAGCTAGCTCTCTGTGCATGGATATGTTGTACTGATCTGCCATGTAAGTAGCTCTCTGTATATGAACATATTGGACTTTTCTGCCATGTAGCTAACTCTCTGTATACAGACATGTGGGACTCATCAGCCATGTAGCCAGTTCTCTCCATATGAACATGTTGGACTCATCTGCCTTTTAGTTAACCCTCTATATATACCCATGTTGGACTCATCAGGCATTTATCCAGCTCTCTCTGTATGAACATGTTGGACTCATCTGCCTTGTAACTAATCTTCTAAATATACACATGTTGGACTTATCTGCTTTGTACATAGTGCTTTGTATATGGACATGTTGGACTACTCTGCCATGTAGCTAGCTCTCAGTATATGGACACATTGGACTCATCTGCCATGTAGCTAGAACTCTGTATATGGAAAGGTTGCACTACTCTGTCATTCAGCTAGATCTCTGTATATTGACATTTTGGACTCCTCTGCCATGTAGCTAGATCTCTGTGCATAGATATGTTGGAATGATCTGCCATGTAGGTAGCTCGCTGTAAACAAACATATTGAACTTGTCTGCCACGTAGCTAGCTCTCTGTATATGAACATGTTGGACTCATCAGCCATGCAGTCTGTCTCTCTATATAAACACGTTAGACTCATCTGCCACGTAGCTAGAAGTCTGTATATAGATATGTTGCATGACTCTGCCATCTAGCTAGCTCTCTGTATATGGACACGTTGGACTCATCTTCCATGTAGCTAGAACACTGTATATGGAAATGTTGCATTAATCTGCCATGTAGCTATCTCTCTGCATATAGACAGTTTGGACTCATTTCACATGTAGCTTGCTCTCTGTACATGGATTTGTTGGACTGATCTGCTATGTAGATATTCTATGTATATGAAGATATTGGACTTCTCTGCCATATATCTAGTCCTCTAGATATACATATATTGGACTCATCTGCCATGTAGCTAACTCCCAGTGTATGGGTATGTTGGACTCATCTGCCATGTAGCTTGAACTCTGTATATGGAAAGGTTGCACTACTCTGCCATGTAGCTTGCTCTCTGTATATGGACATTTTGGACTCGTCTGCCATGTAGCTAGCTCTCTGTACATGGATATATTGGACTGATCTGACATGTAGGTTGCTGTCTTTATATGAATATATTGGACTCATCTGCCATGTATATAACTCTCAGTATATGGACATGTTGCACTTATCTGCCATGTAGCTAGTACTCTATATATGGACATGTTGGAATGCTCTGTCATTTAGCTAGCTCACTGCATATGGACACGATGGACTCATCTGCTTTGTAGCTAGAATTCTTTATATGGAAATATTGCACTACTCTGCCATGCAGCTAGCTCTCTGTATATGGACAGGATAGACTCATATGCCATGTAGCTAGAACACTGTATATGTAAATGTTGCATTATATTGCAATATAGCTATCTCTCTTTATATGGACATTTTGGACTCGTTTAACCTGTAGCTAGCTCTCTATACATGGATATGTTGGACTGATCTGCTATGTAGATATTCTATGTATAAGAGGATATTGTACTTCTCTGCCATGTAGCTAGCCCTATAAATATAAACCTGTTGGGCTCATCTGCCACGTAGCTAATTACTAGTATATGGACATTTTGGACACATCTGCCATACAACTAGAACTCAGTATATTGAAATGTTGCACTACTCTGCCATGTAGCTAACTCACAGTATATGGACATGTTGGACTCATCAGCCATGTAGCTAGAACTTTATATATGGAAATGTTGCACTACTCTGCGATGTAACTAACTCTCTGGATATGGACATTTTGGACTCGTCTGCCATGTAACTAGCTGTACATGGATATGTTGGACTGATCTGCTATGTAGACAGCTCTCTGTATGTGAAGATATTGGACTTGTCTGCCTTGTAGCTAGCTCTCTGTATAAGGAAATGTTGGACTCATCAACCATGTAGCCAGTTTTCTCAATATGAACATCTTGGACTCACCTGCCTTGTAGCTAGTCCTCTATATATACACATGTTGGACTCATCAGCCATGTAGCTCTCTGTATATGAACATGTTCATTTATCTGCCTTGTAGAAAGCCCTCTAAATATAAACATGTTGGACTCATCTTTCATGTAGCTAACTCTCAGTATATGAATATGTTGGACTCATCTGCTATGTAGCTAGTACTCTGTATATATACATATTGGACTACTCTGCATGTAGCTGGCTCTCAGTATATGGACACGTTGGACTCATCTGCCATGTAGTTAAACTGTGCATATGGCAATGTTGCACTACTCTGCCATGTAGCTAGCTCTCTGTATATTGACATGTTGGACTCATCTGTCATGTTGCTAGTACTCTATATATGGACATGTTGGACTACTCTGCCATGTAGTTAGCTCTCTGTACATGGATATGTTCGACTGATCTGCCACGTAGCCGGCTCTCTGAGTATGAACATCTTGGATACAATTGCCTTTTCTAGCCCTCTAAATATACACTTCTTGGGCTTATCTGACATTTAGCTATCTCTCTGTTTATGGACATGATGGACTCACCAGCCATGAAGATAGTACTGTGTATATGGACATGTTAGACTACTCTGCCATGTAGTTAGCTTTCAGTATATGGACACATTGGTCTATTCTGTCATGTAACTACAACTCTGTATATGGAAATGTTGCACTACTCTGCCATGTAGCTATCTCTCTGTATATGGACATTTTGGACTCGTCTGATATGTAGCTAGCTCTTTGTACATGGATATGTTGGACTGATCTGCCATGTAGGTATTCTCTTTATATGAACAAATTGGACCTCTCTACCATGAAGCGAGATCTCAGTATATGGACATGATGGACTCATCTGCCTTGTAGTTAGTCCTCTCTATATACATATGTTGGACTCATCTGCTGTGTAGCTAACTCTGAGTATATGGATAAGTTGGACTCATCTGCCATGTGGCTAGTACTCTGTATATGGACACGTTGGATTCATCAGCCATGTATCCAGAACTCTGTATATTGAAATATTGCACTACTCTGCCATGCAGCTAGCTCTCTGTATATGAACACGTTGGACTCATCTGCCATGTATCCAGAACACTGTATATGGAAATGTTGCACTACTCTACCATGTAACTAGCTCTCTATATATGGACATTTTGGACTAGTCTACCATGTAACTAGCTCCCTGTACATATATGTTGGACTGATCTGCCATGTAGGTAACTCTCTGTATATGAACAAATTATACTTGTCTACCATGTAGCTAGCTCTCAGTATATGGACATGTTGGACTCATCAACCATGTAGCCAGGTCTCTGTGTATGAACATGTTGGACTTATATGCCTTGTAGGTAGAATTCTGTATATGGAAATGTTGCAATACTCTGCCATGTAGCTAGCTCTCTGTGGATGGACATGTTGGACAGTTCTGATATGTAGCTAGAACAATGTTTATGGAA
>NW_006408973.1:131641-134550 GCF_000296735.1 Chrysochloris asiatica
TATGGAAATGTTGCAATACTCTGCCATGTAGCTAGCTCTCTGTGGATGGACATGTTGGACAGTTCTGATATGTAGCTAGAACAATGTTTATGGAAATGTTGCAATACTCTGCCATGTAGCTAGCTCTCTGTGTATGGACATGTTGGACAGTTCTGATATGTAGCTAGACCAATGTTTATGGAAATGTTGCAATACTCTGCCATGTAGCTAGCTCTCTGTGTATGGACATGTTGGACACTTATGACATGTAGCTAGAACAGTGTTTATGGAAATGTTGAACTATTCTGCCATGTAGCTAGCCCTCCGTATATTGACATTTTGGACTCATATGCCATATAGCTAGCTCACTGTAAATGGATATGTTGGACTGATCTGTCATGTAATTAACACTCTGTATATGAACATATTGGACTTCTCTGCCATGTAGCTAGCTCTCAGTATATGGACATGTTGGACTTATGAGCCATGAAGCCAGCTCTATATGTATGAACATGTTGGACTCATCTGCCTTGTAGTGAGCCCTCTAAATAAACACATGTTGGACTCATCTGCCATGTAGCTAACTCTCAGTGGTATATGCCCATAATGGACTCATCTGCCATGTAGCTAGTATTCTGTCTATGGACATGTTGGATTACTCTGCCATGTAGCTAGCGTTCAGTATATGGATACGTTGGAGTCATCTGCCTTGTAGCTAGATCTCTGTATATGGAAATGTTGCACTACTCTGCCATATAGCTAGCTCTCTGAATTTGGACATATTGAATTTGTCTGCCATGTAGCTAGCTCTCTGTACATGGATATTTTTTGGACTGTTCTTCCATGTAGGTAGCTCTCTGTATATGAAGATAGGGGACTCATCTGCTTTGTAGCTAAGTCTCCGTATATGGACATGTTGGACTCATCTGCCATGTAGCTAGTACTCTGTATATGGACATGTTCTCTACTCTTCAATTTAGCTACCTCTCAGTATATGCACTCATTAGACTCATCTTTTTTTTTTTATCTATAACCCTGTATATGGAAACATTGCACCACTCTGACATGTAGCTAGCTCTCTGTATATGGACATGTTAGACTCATCTGCCATGTATCCAGAACTCTGTGTATTGAAATGTTGCACTACTTGCCATGTAGCTAGCTATCTGTATATTGACATTTTGGACTCGTCTGCCATGTAACTAGCTCTCTGTACATGGATATGTTGGACTGATCTGCTATGTAGGTAGCTCTGTTCTTATGAACATATTGGACTTGATTGCCATGTAGCTAGCTCTCAGTATACAGATATGTTGGACTCATCAGCCATGTAGCAAGCTCTCTGTGTATGAACATATTGGACTTATCTGCCTTGTAGTTAGCTCTCAAAATATACACATGTTGGACTCATCTCCCACGTTGCTTACCCTCAGTATATGGACATCTTGGACTTATCTGCAATATAGCTAGTACTCTGTACATGGACATGTTTGACGACTCTGCCATGTAGATAGGTCTCAGTATATGGACACATTGGACTCTTCTGCCATGTAGATAGAAGTCTGTATATGGAAATATTGCACTACTCTGCCATGTAGCTAGGTCTCTGTATATGTACATGTTGGACTTCTCTGCCATGTTGCTACAATGCTGTATACAGAAATGTTGCACTACCCTACCATGTAACTAGCTCTGTGTATATGCACATTTTGGAATCGTCTGCCATCTCTCTAGCTCTATGTAAATGTATAAGTTGGACTGATCTGCCATGTAGGTAGATTTCTGTATATGAACATATTGGACTTGTCTATAATGTAGTCAGGTCTCAGTATATGGACATATTAGTATTATGCCATGTAGCCAGATGTCTGTGTATGAAGATGTTGGACTCATCTGCCTTGTTCGAACCCTCTAAATATACACATGTTAGTCTCCTCTGCCATGTAGCTAACTCACATTATATAGACATGTTGGACTTCTCTGCCATGTAGCTAGTACTCTGTATATGGACATGTTGAAATACTGTGCCATATAGCTAGCTCTCAGTATATGGACACATTGGACTCATCGGCTATGTAGCTAGAACTCTGAATATGGAGATATTGCACTGCTCTGCCATATAGCTAGCTCTCTGTATAAGGACATTTGGACTTGTCTGCCTTGTAGCTAGCTCTCTGTACATGGATATGTTGGACTGATCTGCCTTTTAGGTAGCTCACTGTATATGAAGTTATTGGACTTCTCTACCACGTAGCTAGCTCTCTGTATATGGACATATTGGACTCATCAGTCATGTCATCAGCTTTCTGAGTATGAACATCTGGACTCATTTGCCTTTTGCTAGCCCTCTCAATATACACATGTTAGACTTATCTGACATGTAGCTAACTCTCAGTTTATGGACATGTTGGATCCATTCCCCCTGAAGGCAGGACTCTTTATATGGACATGTTAGACTACTCTGCCATATAGCTAGCTCTCAGTATATGGACACATTGGACTACTCTGCCATGTAACTACAACTCTGTATATGGACATGTTGCACTACTCTGTCATGTAGCTAGCTCTCTGTGTATGCATATGTTGGACTCATCGACCATGTAGCTAGAACTCTGTATATGGAAATGTTGCACTACACTGCCATGTAGCTTGCTCTCTGTATATGGCCATTTTGGACTCGTCTGCCATGTAGCTAGCTTTCTGTACATGGATATGTTGGACTAATCTGATATGCAAGTTTCTCTCTGTTTTTGAAGATATTGGACTCATTGGAAATGTATATAACTCTCAGTATATGGACATGTTGGACTAATCTGCCATGTAGCTAGTACACTGTATATGGCATGTTGGACTACTCTGCCATTTAGCTAGCTCTCAGTGCATACACACATTGGACTATTAGCTAGAACTCTGTATATGGAAATGTTGCA
>NW_006408973.1:134650-135871 GCF_000296735.1 Chrysochloris asiatica
TCTGCCATGTAGCTATCTCTCTGTATATGGACATTTTGGACACATTTGACCTGCAGCTTGCTCTCTGTACATGGACATGTTGGACTCATCCACTATGTAGGTATTCTATGTATATGGAGAAACTATACTTCTTTGCCAAGTAGCTAGCCCTCTAAATAAACACCTTTTGGACTTATCTGCCACGTAGCTAACTCCCAGTATATGGACATTTTGGACACATGTGCCATGTAACTAGAACTCTGTATATAAAACTGTTCAGTACTCTGCCATTTAACTAACTCACAAGATATGGACATGTTGGATTCATCAGCCATGTAGCTACAACTCTATATATGGATATGTTGCACTACTCTGCAAAGTAACTAACTCTCTGGATATGGACAGTTTGGACTCGTCTGCCATGTAGCTAGCTCTCTGTGCATGGATATGTTGGACAGATCTGCAATGTAGATAGCTCTCTGTATATGAAGATATTGGACTTGTCTGACATGTTGCTAGCTCTCAGTATATGGACATATTGGACCCATTAGCCATGTAGCAAGCTCTCTGTGTGTGAACATGTTGTACTCATCTGCTTTGTAGCTAGCTCTCTAAATATACACATTTTGGACTAATCTGCCACATAGCTAACTCTCATTATAAGGACATGTTGGACTCATTTGCTATGTAGCTAGTACTCTGTATATGGACATGTTTGACTACTCTGGTTTCTGTATATGGACAAGTTGAACTCATCTGCCAAGTAGCTAGAACTTTGTATATGGAAATTTTACACTATTCTGCCATGTAACCCGTTCTCTGTGTATGGACATTTTGGACTCGTCTGCCATGTAGCTAGCTCTCTGTGCATGGATATGTTGTACTGCTATGCCATGTAAGTAGCTCTCTGTATATGAATATATTGGACTTTTCTGTCATGTAGCTAACTCTCTGCATAAGGACATGTGGGACTCATAAGCCATGTAGCCAGCTCTCTCCATATGAACATGTTGGACTCATCTGCCTTGTAGCTAGCCCTCTATATATACCCACATTGGACTCATCAGCCATATAGCCAGCTCTCTCTGTATGAACATATTGGACTCATCTGCCTTGTAGCTAGTCCTCTAAATATACATATGTTGGACACATCTGCTATGTAGATAGTGCTCTGTATATGGACATGTTGGACTACTCTGCCATGTAGCTAGCTCTCAGTATATGGACATGTTGGTCTCATCG
>NW_006408973.1:136232-136736 GCF_000296735.1 Chrysochloris asiatica
CTAGCTCTCTATATATACTCATGTTGGACTCATCTGCCACGTAGCTAACTCTCAGTCTATGCATGTGTTGGACTCATCTGTCATGTTGGTGGTAATCTGTATATGGACATGTTTGACTCCTCTGCCGTGTAGCCTGGTTTCAGTATATGGACAGGATGGACTCATCGGCCATGTAGCTAGCACACTGCACATGGATATGTTGTACTGATCTGCCATGTAAGTAGTTCTCTGTATATGAACATATTGGACTTTTCTACCATGTAGCTAATTCTGTATACGGACATTTGGCACTCATCAGCCACGTAGGAAGCTCTCTCCATATGATCATGTTGAAGTCATCTGCCCTCTAGCTAGTCCTCTGTATACACATGTTGGACTCATCTGCCTTGTAGCTAGTCCTCTATATATACACATATTGGAGTCATCTGCCATGACGCTATCTCTCAGTATATGGACATGTTGGACTCATCTGCTATGTACCTAGTACTCTGTACATGGACATGT
>NW_006408973.1:137471-153625 GCF_000296735.1 Chrysochloris asiatica
ACCCTGTACAGGGTTTCCGAGGGTGTAAATCTTTACGGGAGTAGAAAGCCTCATCTTTCTCCCGCGGAGCGGCTGGTAGTTTCGAACCGCTGACCCTAAGGTTCGCAGCCCGATTCGTAACCACTAGACCTCTGTATATGGACATGTTGCACTATTCTGCCATGTAGCTAGCTCTCAGTATGTTGACACGTTCTACTCATCTGACATGAAGCTAGAACTCTGCATATGGAAATGTATCAATACTTTGCCATGGAGCTACCTCTCTGTATATGGACATGTTGGACTCATCTGCCATGGAGTGAGAACTCTGTATATGGAAATGTTGCACTTCTCTGCCATGTAGCTAGTTCAGTGTACATAGATATATTGGACTGATCTGCCATGTAGGTACTTTTCTGTACATGGACATATTGGACTTGTCTGCCATGTAGCTATCTCTCAGTATATGGACATGTTGGAATCGTCAGCCATGTAGCCAGCTGTCTGTGTATGAACATGTTGGATTCATCTGCCTTGTTATGAGCTCTTTCATTATACACATGTTGGTCTCATCTAGCATGTAGTTAACTCTCAGTATAGAGAGATTTTGGACTCATCTTCCATGTGGCTAGTACTCTGAATATGGATATGTTTTACTACTCTGCCATGTAGCTAGCTCTCTGTACATGGATATGTTGGACTTATATGCCATGTAGCTAGCTCTGAGGATATGAACATGTTGTACTCATCAGCCATGTATCCAGCTCTCTATGTATGAAACTGGTGGACTCATCTGCTTTATAGCTAGCCCTCTAAATATACACATGTTAGACTCATCTGCCATGTAGCTAACTCTCAGTATATGAACATGTTGGACTCATCTGCCATGTAGCTAACTCTCAGTATATGAACATGTTGGACTCAACTGCCATGTAGACAGCTTTCTGGGTATGAACATGTTGGACTCATCTGCCTTGTAGCTAGTCCTCTAAATATACACATGTTGGAATCATCTGCCATGTAGCTAGCTCTCAGTATATGGACACTTTGGACTCATCTGTTATGTAGCTAGAATTCTGTATATGGAAAGCTTGCAATATTCTGCCATGTAGATGTCTCTCTGTATATGGCTATTTTGGACTCATCTGCATGTAGCTAGCTCTCTGTGCAGGATATGTTGGAATGACCTGCCATGTAGGTAGCTCTCTGTATATGAACATATTGGACATGTCTAACATGTAGCTATCTCTCTGTATATGGGTATGTTGGACTCATCAGCCATATAGCCAGCTCTCTGTGTGTGAACATATTGGACTTGTCTGTCATGTAGCTAGCTCTCTGTATATAGACACGTCTAAATCATCTGCCATGTATCTAACTCTCAGTATATGGACATGTCGGTCTCATCTAGCATGAAGCTAGTACTCTGTATATGGACATGTTGGAATACTCTGCCATGAAGCCAGCTCTCAATATATGGACATGTTGTACTCATCTGCCATGTAGCTAGAACTCTATATATGGAAATGTTGCACTACTCTACCATATAGCTAGCTCTCTTTATATGGACACTTTGGACTTGTCTGCCATATGGCTAGGTCTCTATATATGGATATGTTGGAATGATCTCCATGTAGGTACATATCTGTATATGAACATATTGAACTTGTCTGTGATGTAGCTAGCTTTGAGGATATGGACATATTGAACTCATCAGCCATATAGTCAGCTCTCTGTGTATGAATATGTTGGACTCATTCTGCCTTGCGGGTAGCCCTCTAAATATACAATTGTTGGATTCATCTGCCATGTAGGTAACTCTCATTATATGGACATTTTGGACTCATCTGCCATACAGCTAGTACTCTGTTTATGGAAATGTTGGACTACTCTGCCATTTAGCTATCTCTCAGTATTTGGACACATTGGACTCATCTGCCATGTAGGTAGAACTCTGTATATGGACATGTTGGACTTCTCTGCCATGTAGGTAGCTCTCTGTATATTGACATTTTGGACTCGTCTGCCATGTATCTATCTCTCTGCGCATGGATGTGTTGGACTGATCTTCCATGTAGGTAGCTCTCTGTATATGAATATATTGGACTTGTCTACCATGTAGCTAGTTCCCAGTATATGGTCATGATGAACTCATCAGCCATGTAGCCAGCTCTCTGTTTTTGAACATGTTGGACTCATTCTGCCCTGTAGGTAACCCTCTAAATATACACATGTTGGACTCATCTTGCATGTAGCTAACTCTCAGGATATGGATATGTTCGTCTAATCTGCCATGTACTAGAACTCTGTATATGGACATGTTGGAATACTCTGACATGTAGCTAGCTACCTCAGTATATGGACATGTTGGACTCATCTATCTTGTAGCTAGCCCTCTACATATACACATGTTGGACTAATCAGCCATGTAGCTAGCTCTCACTATATGGACAAGTTGGACTCATCTGCTATGTAGCTAGTACTTTGTATATGGACATGTTGGACTATTCTGCCATGTAGCTTGCTTTCAGTATTTGGACACTTTGGATTCATCTGCCATGTAGCTAAAACTCTGTATATGGAAAGGTTGCACTACTCTGCCATGTAGCTAGCTCTCTGTATATAGACATTTGGACTCTTCTGCCTTGTAGCTAGCTCTCTGTGCATGGATATGTTGGACTGATTTGCCAGTTAGGTGGCTCTCTGTATATGAACTTATTGGACTTGACTGCCGTATAGCTAGCTCTCAGTATATGCACATGTTGGACTCATCAGCCATGTAGGCAGTTCTCTGTGTATGAATATGTTGGACTCATCTGCCTTGTAGGTAGCCATCTAAATATACATATGTTGAACTCATCTGCCTTGTAGCTAACTCTCAGTATATGTACATGTTTGTCTCATCTGCCATGTACTAGAACTCTGTATATGGTCATGTTGGACTACTCTGCCATGTAGCTAACTCTAAGTGTATGGACAGGTTAGACTCATCTACCTTGTAGCTAGCCCTCTATATATACACATTTTGGACTCCTCAGACATGTAGTTAGCTCTCAGTATATGGATATGTTGTACTTATCTGCCATGTAGCTAGTGAATTGTATATGGACATGTTGGACTACTCAGCCATGTAGCTAGAACTCTGTATATGGAAAGGTTGCATTATTCTGCCATGTAGCTAGCTCTCTGTATATGTATATGTTGGACTCATCATCCATGTAGACAGCTCTCTCTGTATGAACATGTGGAACTCATCTGCCTTGTAGGTAGTCCTCTATATATACACATATTGGACTCATCTGCCATGTAGCTAAATGTCAGTATATGGACATGTTGGACTCATCTGCCTTTAGCTAGTACTCTGTATGTAGTCATGTTGGACAACTCTGCCATTTAGCTAGCTCTCAGTATATGTACACACTAGACGCATCTAACTTGTAGCTAGAACACTTTATATGCAAATGTTACAATACCCTGCCATGTAGCTACCTCATTTTATATGGACATATTAGAATTTTCTGAGATGTAGCTAGCTCTGTGTACATGGATATGTTGGACTGATCTGTAATTTTGGTAGCTCTCTGTATATGAACATATTCAACTTGTCTCTCATGTAGCTAGCTCTCTGTATATGGACATGTTGGACTCATCAGTCTTGTAGCCAGTTCTCTCTGTATGAACATGTGGGTCTCATCTGCCTTATAGCTAGTCCTCTATATATACACATGTTGGACTCATCTGCCATGTAGCTAGTACTCTGTATTTGGACATGTTGGTCTACTCTGCCATGTAACTTACTCTCAATATTTGGATACGTTGGATTCATCTGCCCTGTAGTTATAACTCGGTATATGGAAATGTTCCACTACTCTGCCATGTAGCTAGCTCTCTGTGGATAAACATTTTGGACTCCTCTGCCATGTAGCTAGCTCTCTATGCATGGGTATGTTGGATTGATCTGCCATGTAGGTAGCTCTGTGTATATGAAAATATTGGTCTTGTCTGCCATGTAGCTAGATCTCAATATATGGACATGTTGGCCTCATGAGGCAAGTAGATGGCTCTCTGTGTATGAACTTGTTGGACTCATCTGCCTTTTAGTTAGTCCTCTATATATAAACATGTTGGACTTATCTGCTATGTAGCTAGTACTCTGTATATGGACATGTTGGACTACTCTGCCATGAAGCTAGCTCTCAGTATATGGACAGGTTGGACTCAACTACCTTGTAGCTAGCCCTCTATATGTACACATGTTGGACTCATCAGACATGTAGTTAACTCTCAGTATATGAACATGTTGTACTCATCTTCCATGTAGTTAGAACACTCTATATGGACATGTTGGACTACAATGTCATGTAGCTAGATGTCTGTATATGGACATGTTGTACTCATCTGCCTAATAGTTTGAACTCTCTATATGGAAAGGTTGCAATACTCTGCCATGTAGCTAGCTCTCTGTATATGGACATGTTGGTCTCATCAGCCTTGTCGACAGCCCTCTCTGTATGAACATGTGTAACTCATCTGCCATGCAGCTAGTCTTCTATTTATACACAGGTTGGACTCATCTGCCATGTAGCTAACTGTCAGTACATGGAAATGTTGCACTCATCTGCATTTAGCTAGTACGCTATATATGGACATGTTGGACTACTCTGCCATGTAGCTAGCTCTCAGTACATGGACACGATCGACTCATGTGCCATGTAGCTAGCTCTCAGTACATGGACACGATCGACTCATGTGCCATGTAGCTAGAACTCTGTATATGGAAATGTTGCACTAATCTACAATGTAGCTTGCTCTGTGTATACGGACATTTTGGACTCGTCTGCCATGTAGATAGCTCTCTGTGCATGGATATGTTGCACTGAATTGCCATATAGCTAGATCTCTGTATATGAAAATATTAGACTTGTCTGCCAAGTTGCTAGATTTCTTTAGATGGATATTTTCGACTCATGAGCCATGTAGACAGCTCTCTATGTATGAACATGTTGAACTCATCTGTCTTATATATAGTGGACTTTATATACACATGTTGGACTCGTCTGCCATGTAGCTATCTCTCCTTATATGGACATGTTGGACTCATCTGCCATGTAGCTAGTACCCTGTATATGGACATGTTGGTGTACTCTGCCATGTTGTTAGTTCTCTGTTTATGGACATGTTGCACTCATCAGCCATGTAGTCAGCTCTCTCTATGAACATGTTGGACTTATCTGCCTTGTAACTAGTCCTCTATATATACACATGTTTGACTCATCTGTCATGTAGCTAACTCTCAGTATATGGACATTTTGCACTCATCTGCCATATAACTAGTACTCTTTATACGGAAATGTTGGACTACTCTGCCATGCAGCTAGCTCTCACTATTTGGACACATTGGACTCATCTGTCATGCAGTTAGAACTCTGTATATGGACATGTTGAACTACTCTGCCATGTAGCTAGCTCTCTGTAAATGAGCATATTTGACTTGTCTGCCATATAGCTAGCTCTCTGTATATGGATATGTGGGACTCATCAGCCATGTAGCCAGTTCGCTCTGTATGAACATATTGTACTCATCTGCCTTGTAGATAGTCCTCTATATATACACATGTTGGACTCATTTGCCATGCACCTAAGTCTCAGTATATGGACATGTTGGACACATCTGACATTTAGCTACTACTCTGTATATGGACATGTTGGACTACTCTGCCAAGTAGCTTGTGCTCAGTATATGGAGACGTTGTACTCATCTGCCGTGTAGCTAGAACTCTTTATATGTAAATGATGCAATATTCTACCATGTAGCTAGCTAATTTTATATGGACATATTGGACTTGTCTGAGATGTAGCTAGCTCTCTGTAAATGGATATGTTGGACTGATCTGTAATATCGGTAGCTCTCTGTATATGAACATATTAGACTTGTCTGCCATGTAGCTATCTCTCTGTGTATGGACATATTGGACTCATCAGCCATGTAGCCACTGGTCTCTGTATGAACATGTTGGACTCATCTTCCTTGTAGCTAGTCCTCTATATATACACATGTTGGACTCATCTGCCATATATCTAGTACTCTGTATGTGGACATGTTTAACTCATCTGTCATGTAGCTACCTCTCAGTATATGGACACGTTGAACTCATCTACCATGGTGCTAGAACTCTGTATATGGAAATGTTGCAATACTCTAACCATTTAACTAACTCTCTGTATATGGACATTTTGGAGTCGGCTTCCATGAATCTGGCTCTCTGTGAATGGATATGTTGGACTGATCTGCCATGTAGGTAGTTCTCTGTATATGAACTTATAGAACTTGTCTGCCATGTAGTTAGCTCTCAGTATATGGACATGTTGGATTCATCAGCCATGTAGCCAGCTCTCAGTGTATTAACATGTTGGACTCATCTGACTTGTACCTTGCCCATAAATGTGGTTAGCTCTCAGTATATGGACATGTTGGATTCATTAGCCATGTAGCCAGCTCTCAGTGTATTAACATGTTGGACTCATCTGCCATGTAGCTAGCTCATTTTATATGGACACAATGGACTTGTCTGAGATGTAGCTAGCTCTATGTAAATGGATATGTTTCGTTATGCTGTGCATGGGGTTGCTATGAGTTGGTTCTGACTTGAAGGCACCTGACCACAACAACAACAAGCTACATGGCAGACATGTCCAATATGTTCATATACACAGAGCTAACTACATGGCACATCAGTCCAACATATCCATGTACAGAAAGCTAGCTACATGACAGACAAGTAGAAAATGTCCATATGCAGATAGCTAGCTACATGGCAGAGTAGTGCAGCAATTACATATACAGAGTTCTAGCTACATGGCAGATTAGTCCAACGTGTCCATATACAGAGAGCTAGCTTCTTGGCATAGTAGTTCAACATGTCCATATACAGAGATCTAGCTACATGACAGATGATTCCAATGTATCCATATACTGAGAGCTAGCTGCATGGTAGAGTAGTCCAACATGTCCATATTCAGAATACGAGCTACATGGCAGACGAGTTCAATATGTCCACATACACAGAGCTAGCAACACAGCAGAGTAGTGCCTCATTTCCATATACAGATTTCTAGCTCCATGGCAGATGAATCCAAGATGTCTATATATTAAGAGCTAGCTACATGGCAGAGAAGTTCAACATGTCCATATACAGAGTACTAGCTACATGGCAGATGAATCGAACATGTCCATATATTGAGATTTAGCTACATGGCAGATGAGTTCAACATTTGTATTTAAAGAGAACTACCTACAAGGCAGATGAGTCCAACATGTTCGTGCATTGAGTGCTGGCTACATGGCTAATGAGTCCAACATATCCATATACAGAGATGTAGCTACATGCCCCAGAAGTTCAACATGTTCATATACAGAGATCTATCTACATGGCAGAGCAGTCCAACATATCAATGCACATAGAGCTATATACATGGCAGAGGAATCCAATATATCCATATACACAGAGCTAGCAGCATTACAGAGTAGTGCCACATTTCCATATACAGAGTTTTAGCTCCATGGAAGATGAGTACAACATGACCATATACTGAGAACTAGCTACATGGCAGAAAAGTCCAACATGTCCATATACAGAGTATTAGTTACATGACAGATGAGTCAAACATGTACATATACTGAGATATAGCTACATGGCAGATGAATCCAACATGTGTTTATATACAGGACTAGCTGCAAGGCAGAGGAGTCAAACATGGTTCATGCAGAGAGAGCTGGATGCATGACTGATGAGACAAACATATCCATATACATAGATATAGCTACATGACAGACAAGTCCAACAGGTTCATATACAGAGAGCTACCTACATGGCAGATCAGTCTAACAAATCCATGGACACAGAGCTTGCTACATTGCATACGAGTCAAATATGTCCATATACACAGAGCTAGCAACACTGCAGACGAGTGCCACATTTCCATATACAGAGTTCTGGCTCCATGGCAGATGATTCCAAAGTGTCCATATACTGAGAGCTTGCTAAATTACAAAGAAGTCCTACATGTCCATATAAAGTGTACTAGCTACATGGCATATGAGTCCAACATGTCCATATACTGAGATTTAACTGCATGACAGATGAGTCCAACATGTGTATATATAGAGGATTAGCTACAAGGCAAATGAGTCTAACATGTTCATGCAGAGAGATCAGACTACATGGCTGATAAGTCAAACATATCCATATAGAGAGATTCAGCTACATGGCAGACAAGGCCAACATGGTCATATACAGAGAGTTAACTCCCTGGTAGATCAATGCAACATATCCATGCACAGAGAGCTAGCTACATGGCAGATGAGTTCAATATGTCCATATACAGAGAGCTAACAACATGGCAGAGTAGTGCCATATTTCCATATACAGAGTTCTAGCTCCATGGCAGATGAATCCAAGGTATCCTTATACTGAGTGCTAGCTACATGGCAGAGAAGTTCAACATTTGCATATACTGAGAGTTAGCTACATGGCAGATGAGTCCAACATGTGTATATATAAAGGACTAGCTGTAAGGCAGACACATCCAATATGTTCATCCACAGAGAGCTGGCTACATGTCTGAGGAATCCAACATATACATATACATAAATCAAGCTAATTGGCAGACAATTCCAATATGTTTATATACAGAGAGCTACCTCCCTGGCAGCTCTCTGTGCAGCATATCATTGCACAGAGAGCTAGCTACATAACAGAGGAGTACAATATGCCCATACAGGGGAACAAGCTACATGGAAGAGTAGTGCAACATTTCCATATACAGAGTTCTATCTACATGGTAAATGAGTCCAACGTGTTCATATACTTAGAGCTAGCTACATGGCATAGAAATCCAACATGTCCATATACAGAGTACTAGCTACATTCAGATGAGTTCAGCATGTAAATATACTGAGATTTAGCTACATGCAGATGAGTCCAATGTGTATATTTAGAGGACTAGCTACAAGGAAGATGAGTCCAACTTGCTTTTACAGAAAAAGCTGGCTATATGGCTGATGAGTACAATATATCCATATATAGATATCTAGCTACAAGCAGACAACGCCAACATGTTCATTTACAGAGAACTAACTACATGGCAGATCAGTCCAACATATCCATGTACAGGAAGCTAGCTACATGGCAGACGAGTCCAATATATCAATATACACAGAGCTAATGACACAGCAGAGTAGTGCCACATTTCCATATACAGAGTTCTAGCTCCATGGCAGATGAATCAAACGTGTGCATATACTGAGAACTAGCTACATGGCAGAGCAGTCCAACATGTCCATAAATAGTGTACTAGCTACATGGCAAATGAGTCCAACAGGTCCATATACTGAGAGTTAGCTACATGGCAGATGAGTCTAACATGTGTATATGTAGAGGACTAGCTGCAAGGCAGATGCGTCACACATTTTCATACACAGAGCTGGGTACATGTCTGAGGAGTCCAACATTTCCATATACAGTGAGATTGCTACATGGCAGACAAGTCCAATATGTTCATATACAGAGATGTTAGCTGATATACATGGCATATCAATCAGTCCTACATATCCATGCACAGTGAGCTAGCTACATGGCAGACGAGTTCCAAATGTCTATATACAGAGACTAGCTACATGGAAGAGTAGTGCAACATTTCCATATAAAGAATTCTAGCTACATGACAGATGAGTCCAACGTGTCCATATATTGAGAGCTAGCTACATGGCAGAGTAGTCCAACATATCCATATACAGAGTACTAGCTACATGGCAGATGAGTTCAACATGTCCCTATACTGAGAGTTAACTACATGTCAGATGAGTCCAACATGTGTATACTTAAAGAGCTCGTAATAAGGCAGATGAATCCAACATGTTCATACACAGACATCTGGCTACATGACAGATGATTCCAACGTGTCCATACACTGAGATCCAACTACATCCAACATGTTCATACACAGAGACTTGACTACATGGCTGATGAATCCAACATGTCCATATACTAAGAGCTAGCTACATGGTAGACAAGTACAATGTGTTCATATACAGAGAGTTACCTACATGGCAGATCAGTCCAACATATCCCTGTACAGAGAGCTTGCTATATGGGAGATTAGTCCAAAATGTTCATATACAGAGTACTAGCTACATGGCAGATGAGTCCAACATGTACATATACGGAGAGTTAGCTTCAAGGCAGATGAGTCCATTATCTTCATATACAGAGAGCTACCTACATGGCAGATCAGTCCAACATATCCATGTACAGAGAGTGAGATACATGGCAGATGAATCCAATATGTCCAAATTCAGAGAGCTAGCTACAGGGCAGAGTAGTGCAACATTTACATACACAGTGTTCTAGCTACATGGCATATGAGTCCAACGTGTCCATATACTGAGAGCTAGTTGCATGGCAGAGTAATCCAACATGTCTATATGTAGCATACTAGCTACATGGCAGTTGAGTCCATTATGTCCATATACTGAAATTTAGCTACACGGCTGATGAGTCCAACATGTCAATATACTGAGAGCTAGCTACATGGCAGGCAAGTCCAATATTTTCATATACAGAGTGCTAACTACATGACAGATCAGTCCACCATGTCCATTTACAGTGAGCTAGCTACATGGCATACACGCCCAAAATGTCAATATACAGAGGGCTAGCGACTTGGCAGACTAGTCCAATATACAGAGAGATAGCTACATGGCAAAGTAGTACAACATTTCCATATACAGAGTTCAAGTTACATGGTAGATGAGTCCAACATGTCCATATACAGAGATCTAGCTACATCCAGAGTAGTGCAACATTCCCATACACAGAGTTCTAACTACATGATAGAAGAGTCCAACATGTCCATATACAGACAGCTAGCTACATGGCAGAGTAGTGCAACATTTCCATATGTAGATTTCTAGCTTCATGGCAAGAGAGTCCAACATGTCTATATACAGCATACTACCTACATGGCAGTTGAGTCCATTATGTCCATACACTGAGAGTTAGATACATGGCAGATGAATCCAACATGAGTATATTTAGAGGTCTCGGTACAAGGCAGATGAGTCCAACATGTTTATACATAGAGAGCTGGCTACATGGGTGATGAATCCAACATGTCTATATACTGAGAGCTATCTACATAGCAGGCAAGTCTAATACGTTCATATACAGAGCGCTCACTACATGACAGATCAGTACAACATATCCATTTACAGTCAGCTATGTACATGGCATACAAATCCAAAATGTCAAGATACAGAGGGCTAGCTACATAGCAGAGTATTGCAACAGTTCCATATACAGAATTCTAGCTACATGGCAGATGAGGCCAACGTGTCCATATATAGAGAGCTAGCTACATGACAGAGTAGTGCAACATTTCAATATACAGAGTTCTGGATACATGGCACATGAGGCCAACGTGTCCATATGCAGAGAGCTAGCTACATGGCAGAGTAGTGCAACATTTCAATACACAGAGTTCTGGATACATGGCACATGAGTCTAACGTGTCCATATATAGAGAGCTAGTTACATGGCAGAGTAGTGCAACCTGTCCTTATACAGAGTTGTAGCTACATGGCAGATGAGTACAACGTATCCATACACTGAGAGCTAGCTACATGGTAGACAAGTCCAATTTGTTCATATACAAAGAGTTACCTACATGGTGGATCTGTCCAACATATCCATGTACAGAGAGCTAGCTACATGACAGACTAGTCCAAAATGTCCATATACAGAGAGAAAGCTACATGGCAGAGTAGTGCAACATTTCCATCTACAGAGTTCTAACTGCATGACAGAAGAGTCCAAAGTGTCCATATACAGAAAATTAACTTCATGGCAAATGAGTCCCATATCTTCATAAACAGAGAGCAACCTACATAGGAGATCAATTCTACATATCCATGAACAGAGAACTAGCTACATGACGGATGAGTCCAAAATGTCCGTATGCACAGAGCTAGCTACATAGCAAAGTAGTGCAACATTTCCATATACACAGTTCTAGCTACATGGCAGATGAGTCCAACGTGTCCATATATAGAGAGCTAGCTACATGGCAGAGTAATGCAACATTTCAATATACCGTGTTCTGGATACATGGCAGATGAGTGTAACATGTCCTTATACAGAAAACTACCTACATGGCAGAGTAGTGCAACATTTCAGCATACAGAGTTCTGGATACATGGCAGATGAGTCCAACATGCCCATTTACTGAGAGCTAGCTACATGGCAGATGTGTCCAACATATGTATATATAGGACTAGATACAAGGTAGATGAGTCGAACATGTGCATACACAGAGACCTGGCTACTTGGCTGATGATTCCAACATGACCATATACTGAGTGCTAGCTACATGGAAGAAAAGTCCAATTTGTTCATATACAGAGAGTTACCTACATGGCAGATCAGTCCAACATATCCATGTACAGAGAGCTAGCTTCATGACAGACTAGTCAAAAATGTCCATATACAGAGTACTAGCTACATGGCAGACGAATCCAATATGTATATATCCCGAGAGTTAGCTACAAGGCAGATGAGTCCCATATATTCATATACAGAGAGCAACTTACATAGGAGATCAGTCCTACATATCCATGTATATGGCAGATGAGTACAAAACATCCATATACAGAAAGCAAGCTACATGGCAGAGTAGTGCAACATTTCCATATACAGAGTTCAAGTTACATGGCAGATGAGTCCAAAATGTCCATATACAGAGAGCTAGCTACAATCAGAGAAGTGCAACATTTCTATATACAGAGTTCTAGCTACATGGGAGAAGAGTCCAACATGTCCATATCGTGAAAGTTTCTTACTTGGCAGGTGAGTCCAGGATGCGTATCTTTAGAGGGCTAGTTACATGGCAGACAAGTCCAATATCTTCACATACAGAGAGCTAACTACATTGCAGATAAATCCACCATATTGATGTACAGAGAGCTAGCTACATGTCAGACAAGTCCAACATGGCCATATAAAGAGAGCTACCTACTTGGCAGAATAGCGCAACATTGCCATATGTACAGTTTTAGCTACATGGCAGATGAGTCCAAAGAGTTCATATACAGAGAGCTAGAAACATGGCAGAGAAGTGCAACATTGCCATATACAGAGTTCTAGCTACATGGTAGATGAGTCCAATGAGTGCATATACAGAGAGGTAGCTAAATGGCAGAGTAGTCCAACATGTCCATATACAGAGTATTAGCTTCATGGCAGATGAGTCCAACATGTACATATACGGAGAGTTAGCTACAAGGCAGATGAGTCCCATATCTTCATATACAGAGGGCTACCTACATGGTAGATCAATTCAACATATATATGTACAGAGAGCTAGCTACATGGCAGACAAATCGAATATGTCCAAATTCAGAGAGCTAGCTCCATGGCAGAGTAGTGCATCATTTCCATATACAGAGTTTTAGCTAGATGGCAGATGAGTCCAAAATGTCCACATACTGAGAGCTAGCTACATGGCAAAGTAATCCTTCATGTCCATATACAGAATAATAGCTACATGGCAGATGAGTCCAACATGGGTATATTTGGAGGGCTTGCTACCAGCAGATGAGGCCAACATGTTCATACAAAAAGAGCTGGCTACATGGCTGAGAAGTCCAATATGTCCATATACTGAGATCTAGCTACATGGAAGATGAGTTCAAAATTTCCATATAGAGAGACCTAGCTATATGGCAGAGTAGTCCAACATTTTCATACACAGAGTACTATCTATATGGCAGATGAGTATAGCATGTCCATATACTGAGAGTTAGCTACATGGCAGATGAATCCATCATGTGTATATAGAGAGGAGTAGATACAAGTCAGGTGAGTTCAACATGTTCACACAGAGAGACCTGGCTTCATGGCTGATGAATCCCTTATGTCCATATACTGAGAGCTAGCTAGATGTCAGCGTAGTCCAACATATACATATACGGAGTACTAGCTACATGGTAGATAGGTTAAATATGTCCGTATACTGAGAGTTAGTTACATGGAAGAGGAGTCCAACATGTGTACATGCAGAGGACTAGGTACAAGGCAGATGAGTCCAACATGTTCATACAGACAGACCTGGCTATATGGCTGAATAGTCCAACATGTGTATATATGGAAGAGTAGCTACAAGGCAGATGAGTCCAATATGTTCATACAGAGAGAGCTGGCTGCATGGCTGATGAGTGCACATTATCCATATACAGAGAGCTAGCTCCATGGCAGACAAGTCCAATATGTTCATGTACAGAGAATTACCTACATGACAGATCAGTCCAATATATCCATGCACAGAGAGCTAGCTACATGGCAGACAAGTCCAAAATGTCCATATACAGAGAGCCAGCTGCATGGGAGAGTATTGCAACCTTTCCATATACAGAGTTCTAGCTACATTGCAGATGAGTCCAACATGTCTATATACTGAGAGCTAGCTACATGGCAGAGTAGTCCAACATGTTCACACACAGAGAGTTGCTACATGGCTAATGAGTCCAACATGTCCATATACTGAGAGCTAGCAACATGGCAGACAAGTCCAATATCTTCATATACAGAGAGCTATCTACATAGCAGATCAGTCCAACATATACATGTACAGAGAGCCAGCTACATGGCAGACGAGTCCAAAATGTCCAAATCCAGAGAGTTAGTTACATCGCAGAGTAGTGCAACATTTCCATATGTAGAGTTCTAGCTACATGTCTGATGAGTCCAACATGTCCATATACTGAGAGTTAGCTACATGGCAGAGTAGTGCAACAGTTCCATATACAGTGTTCTAGTTACATGGCACATGTGTCCACAATGTCCATATACTGGGAGTTAGCTACTTGGCAGATGAGTCCAACATGTGTATATTTAGAGGACTAGCTACATGGCAGAGACGTCCAATATCATCATATACATAGAATACATACATAGAAGATCAGTTCATCATATCCATATAGAGAGCTAGCTTCAGGTCAAATGAATCAAAAATGTCAATATACAGTGAGATAGCTACATGGCAGAGTAATGTGACATTTCCATATACAGTGTTCTAGCTACATGGCAGATGAGTCTATCATGTCCATATACAGAGAGCTAGCTACATGGCAGACGAGTCCAAAAGGTCCATATACAGAGAGCTAACTGCATGGCAGAGTATTGCAACCTTGCCATATACAGAGTTCTAGCTGCATGGCAGATGAGTCCAACGTGTCTATATAGTGAGAACTAGCTACATGGCAGAGTAGTCCAACATGTTCACACATGGAGAGCTTGCTACATGGCTAATGAGTCCAACATGTCCATATATTGAGATCTAGCAACATGGCAGACAAGTCCAATATCTTCATATACAGAAAGCTATCTACATAGCAGATCGGTCCAACATATCCATGTACAGAGAGCTAGCTACAAGGCAGACGAGACCAAAGTGTCCAAATCCAGAGAGTTAGTTACATTGCAGAGTAGTGCAACATTTCCATATATAGAGTTCTAGCTACATGGCAGATGAGTGTGCATATACTGAGAGCTAGCTAAATGGCAGAGTAGTGCAACATTTCCATATACAGAGTTCTGCATGTCAGATGAGTACAACATGTCAATATACTGAGAGCTATCTACATCATGGCAGAGTAGTCCAACATGTCCATATGCAAAGTTCCAGCTAAAGGGCAGATGTTTCCAACATGTCCATATACTGAGAGTTAGCTACATGGTAAATGAATCCAACATGTGTATATTTAGAGAGCTAGCTACAAGTCAGATGAGTCCAACATGTTCATACACCGAGAGCTGATGACATGACTGATGAGTCCATCATGTCCATATACAGAGAGTTAGCTGCATGTTAGAGAAGTCCAATAGCTTCATATACTGAGAGCTACCTAAAAGGCAGATCAGTCAAACATATCCATGTACAGAGAACTAGCTACAAGGCAGACGAGTTCAAAATGTCCTTATACCGAGAGCTAACTATAAGTTTGAGCAGTGCAATATTTATACATTCAGAGTTCTAGCTACATGGCAGATGAGTCCAACGTGTCCATATACTGAGAGCTAGCTACATGGCAGACGAGTCCAAAATGTCCATATACACAGAGC
>NW_006408973.1:154305-177425 GCF_000296735.1 Chrysochloris asiatica
GTCCATATACAGAGAGATAGCTACATGACAGAATAGTGCAACATTTCCATATACAGAGTTCTACCTACATGGCAGATGAGTCCAACGTGTCCATATACAGAGAGCTAGCTACATGACAGAATAGTGCAACATTTCCATATACAGAGTTCTACCTACATGGCAGATGAGTCCAACGTGTCCATATACAGAGAGCTAGCTACTTGGCAGAGTAGTGTAACATTTCCATTTACAAAGTTCTAGCTAAATGGAAGATAAGTCCAATGAATGCATATACAGAGAGGAAGGTTAATGGCAGAGTAGTCCAACATGTCCAGTTACAGAGTATTAGCTAAATAGCAGATGAGTCTAACATGTACATATACGGAGAGTTAGCTAAAAGGCAGATGAGTCCCATATCTTCATATAAAGAGAGCTACCTACATGGCAGATCAGTCCAACATATCCGTGTACAGAGAGCTAGATACATGGCACACTAATCCAATATAGCCAAATTCAGAGAGCTAGCTACATGGCAGAGTAGTGCAACATTTTAATATACAGAGTTCTAGCTACATGGCAGATGAGTCCAACATGTCCATATACTGAGAGCCAGCTCCATGGCAGAGTAGTCCTACATGTCCATATAAAGAGTAATAGCTTCATGGCAGATGAGTCCAACATGTTCCTATACTTAGAGTTATGTACATGGCAGATGAGTTCAATATGTGTATATTTAGAGGGCTCAATACAAGGCATATGAATGAACATGTTCATATACAGACAGCGAGCTACATGGCTGATGGGTCCAACATATCCATATATTGAGAACTAGCAACATGACAAACGAGTCCAATATGTTCATGTACATAGAGCTGCCTACATGGCATATCAGTCCAACATATCCATGTACACAAAACTAGCTAAATGGCAGTGTAGTGCAACATTTAGATATAAAGTGTTCTAGCTACATGACAGATGAGTCCAACGTGTACAGATACTGAGAGATAGTTACATGGCAGAGATGTCCAACATGTTCATTCGCAGAGAACTGGCTACATGCGTGATGAATCCAACATATCTATATACTGAGACCTAGCTACATGGCAGACAAGTCCAATATGTTCCTATATAGAGCAATAACTACATGACAGATCAGTCCAACATATCCATTTACAGTGAGCTAGCTACATGCATACGAGTCCAAAATGTCAATATACACAGGGGTAGCTACATGGCAGAGTAGTGCAACATTTCCATATACACTGTTCTAGCTACATGGCAAAAAAGTCCAACATGTCCATATACAGAGAGCTAGCTATTTGGCAGAGTAGTGCAACATTTCAATATACATGGTTCTAGCTAAATGTCAGATGAGTCTAATGTGTCCATATATAGAGAGCTAGCTACATGGCAGAGTAGTGCAATATTTCAATACACAAAGTTCTGGATACATGGCAGATGAGTCTAACGTGTCTATATACAGACAGATAGCTACATGGCAGAGCAGTGCAACATTTCCATATACAGAGTGCTAGCTACATGGCAGATCAGTACGTGTCCATATACTGAGAGCTAGCTACATGGCAGATGAGTCCAACATATGTATATATAGAGGACTAGCTACAAGGCACATGAGTCAAACATGTTCATACACAGAGACCTGGCTACATGGCTGATGAGTCCAAAATGTCCATATAATGAGAGCTAGATACATGATAGACAAGTCCAATTTGTTCATATACAGAGAGTTACATACATGGCAGATCAGTCCAACATATCCATGTACAGAGAGCTAGCTACATGGCAGAATAGTCCTAAATACCCATATACAGAACAAGTAACGTGTCTATATACAGACAGATAGCTACATGGCAGAGCAGTGCAACATTTCCATATACAGAGTTCAAGTTACATGGCAGATGAGTCCAATATGTCCATATACAGAAGGCTACCTACATGGCAGAGTAGTGCAACATTTCCATATACAGAGTTCTAACTTCATGACAGAAGACCCCAACATGTCCAAATATAGAGAGCTACCTACATGGCAGAGTAGTGCAACATTTCCATATATTGATTTCTAGCTACATAGCAGAAGAGTTCAACATGTCCATATACAGAGAGCTAGCTACATGGCAGAGTAGTGCAATATTTCCATATACAGAGTTCTAGCTACGTGACAGATGAGTCCAACGTGTCCATATACAGAGAGTTAGCTACATGGCAGATGAGTCCCATATCTTCATATACAGAGAGCAACCTACATAAGAGATCAATCCTACATATCTATCAACAGAGAGCTAGCTACTTGACAGATGAGTCCAAAATGTCAATATACAACAACAACAGCAAGCTACATGTTAGAGTAGTGCACCGTTTCCATATATTGATTTCTAGTTACATGGCAGAAGCTTCCAACATGTCATATGCAGAGAGCTAGCTACAGGCAGAGTAGTGCAACATTTCCATATATTGATTTCTAGCAACATAGCAGAATAGTCCAACATGTCCATATACAGAGAGCTAGCTACATGGCTAAGTAGTGCAACATTTCCATATACACAGTTCTAGCTACTTGGCAGATGAATCCAACGTGTCCATATACAGAGAGCTAGCTAGTGACAGAGTAGTGCAACGTTTCAATATACAGAGTTCTGGATACATGGCAGATGAGTCCAACGTGTCAATATACTGAGAGCTAGCTACATGGTAGACAAGTCCAATATGTTCGTATACAGAGCGCTAACTAAATGACAGATCAGTCCAACATATCCATTTACAGTGAGCTAGCTACATGGCAGAATAGTGCAACATTTCCATATACAGAGTTATAACTACATGACAAAAGAGTCCAACATGTCCATATACAGAGAGCTAGCTACATGTTAGAGTAGTGCACCATTTCCATATATTGATTTCTAGCTACATGGCAGAAGCTTCCAACATGTCCATATGCAGAGAGCTAGCTACAGGCAGAGTAGTGCAACATTTCCATATATTGATTTCTAGCAACATAGCAGAATAGTCCAACATGTCCATTTACAGAGAGCTAGCTACATGGCAGAGTAGTGCAACATTTAAATATACAGAGTTCTGGACACATGACCCATGATGCCAATGTGTCCATATGCAGAGAGCTAGCTACCTTGCAGAATAGTGTAACATTTCCATATATTGATTTCTAGCTACATGGCAGAAGAGTCCAACATGTCCATATGCAGAGAGCTAGCTACATGGCAGAGTAGTGCAACATTTCCATATACAGAATTCTAGCTACATTGCAGATGAGTTCAATGAGTCCATATACAAAGAGGTAGCTACATGGCAGAGTAGTGCAACATTTCAATATACAAAGTTCTGGATACATGGCAGATGAGTCTAACGTGTCCATATACAGAGAGCTAGCTACATGGAAGAGTAGTGCAACATTTTAATATACAGAATTCTGGATACATGGCAGATGAGTTCAATGTGTCCATATTCTGAGAACTAGCTTCATGACAGAGTAGTCCAACATTTCCATATACAGAGTAGTAGCTACCAGGCAGATGAGTCCAACTTGTTCATATACTCAGAGTTAGCTACATGGCAGATGAGTCCAACACATGTATATATAGCAGACTATCTACAAGGCAGATGAGTCCAGGATGTGTATATTTAGATGGCTAGTTACATGGCAGACAAGTCCAATATCTTTATATACAAAGAACTAACAACATAGCAAATCAGTCCAATATATCCACGTTCAGAGAGCTTGCTACATGGCAAACAATCCCAATATGTTCATATACTGAGAACTACCTACATGGCAGATCAATCCACCATATCCATGTTCAGAGAGCTAGCTATATGACACAAAGCCCAACATGTTCATATACGGAGAGCTACCTACATGGTAGATCAGTCCAACATATCCATGCACAGAGAGCTAGCTACATGCCATATAAAGAGAGCAAGTTACATGGCAGAGTAGTGCAACATTTCCATATACAGAGTTGTAGCTACATGACAGTTGAGTCCAACATGTCCATATACTGAGAGCTAGATACATGGCAGAGAAAAACATCATGTCCATATACAGAGTACTATCTACATGGCAGATGAGTTCAACATGTCCATATACTGAGATTTAGCTACATGGCAGATGAGTCCAACATGTGTTTATATAGAGGACTAGCTACAAGGAAGATGAGTCCAACATGTTCATGCAGAGAGAGCTGGCTACATGGCTGATGAGTCTGACATATCCATACACAGAGATCTAGCTACCTTATAGAAAAGTCCAATATGTTCATGTACAGAGAGTTACCTACATGACTGATCAGTCCAACATATCCTTGCACAGAGAGCTAGCTACATGGCAGATGAGTCCAAAATGTCCATATACAGCATGCGTGCTACATGGCCGAAAAATGCAACGTTTCCATATACAGAATTCTAGATACATGGTGGATGTGTCCAACGTGTCCATGTACTGAGATTTAGCTACATGGCAGATGTGAACAAATGTGTATATTTAGAGGGCTAGCTACAAGGCAGATGAGTCCAACATGTTCATATACAGAAAGCTAGCTACATGGCTGATGAATTCAACATGTCCATGTATTGAGAGCTAGGTACATGGCAGACAAGTTTAATATGTTCATATACAGGGAGCTACCTACATGGCAGATCAGACCAACATATACAAGCACAGAGAGCTAGCTACATGGAAGGCGAGTCCAATATGTCCATATAAACAGAGCTAGCAACACAGCAGAGTAGTGCCACATTTACAAATATACAGTTCTAGCTCCATGGCAGATGAGTCCAACGTGTCCATATACTGAGAGCTAGCTACATGGCAGAGAAGTACAACATGTCCATATAAAGAGTATTAGCTACATGGCAGATGAGTCCAACATGTCCATATATTGAAATTTAGTTATATGGCAGATGAGTCCAACATGTGTATTTATAGTGGACAAGGTACAAGGCAGATGAGTCAAACATGTTCATGCAGGGACAGCTGGTTACATGACTGATGAGTCCAACATATTCATATACAGAGATCTAGCTACATGGCAGACAAGTCCAACTTGTTCATATACAGAAAGCTGCCTACATGGCTGAGCAGTCCAACATATCCATTCATAGAGAGCTAGTTATGTGGCGGACGAGTCCAAAATGTCCTTATACACAGAGCTAGCAACAAGGCAGAATAGTGCCACATTTCCATATACACAGTTCTAGCTCCAAGGCAGATGAGTCCAACATGTCCATATACTGAGATTTAGCTACATGGCAGATGAGTCCAACATGTGTATATATAGAGGAATAACTACAAGGCAGATGAGTCCAAAAAATATATATACAGAGATGTAGCTACATGGCAGTCAAGTCCAACATGTTCATATAGAGAGAGCTACCTATATGACAGATCAGTCCAACATATCCTTGCACAGAGAGCTTGTTACAAGGCAGATGAGTCCAATTTGTCCATATACACAGAGCTAGCAACACGGCAGAGTAGCGCCACATTTTATTATACAGAGTTCTAGCTCCATGGCATATGAGTCCAACGTGTCCATGTACTGAGAGCTAGCGAAATGGCAGATGAGTCCAACGTGTCCATAATCTGAGCACTATCTACATGGCAGATGAGTCCAACTTGTCCATATACTGAGAGTTAGCTACATGGCAGATGAGTCCAACATGTTCATACAGAGAGAGCTGGCTAAATGGCTGATAAGTCCAATGTGTGTATATATCGAGGGCTAGCTACAAAGCAGATGCACCCAACATGTTCATATGGAGAGAGCTGGATACATGGCTGATGAGTACCACATGTACATATACAGAGAGTTAAGTACATGGCAGAAAAGTCCAATATGTTCATATACAGAGATCTACATACATGGCAGATCAGTACAACATATCCATGTACAGAGAGCAAGCTACATGTCAAGCGAGTCCAAAATATCCATATGCAGAGAGATAGCTACATGGCAGAGTAGTGCAACATATCCATATACAGACTTCTAGCTACATGGCAGATGAGTTAAACATGTCCATATACAGAAAGCAGGCTACACGGCAGAGTAGTCAAACATGTCCATATACAGAGTACTAGGCACATGGCAGATGAGTCCAACATATCCATATACTAAGAGTTAGCTACAAGGCAGATGAGTCCAACATATTCTCACACAGAGAGCTTGCTACATGGCTAATGAGTCCAACATGTCCATATACTTATAGCTATCAACATGGCAGACAAGTCCAATATCTTCATATACAGAGAATTATTTACATAGCAGATCAGTCCAACATATCTATGTACAGAAGGCTAGCTACATGACCGACGATTCGAAAATGTCCATATCCAGAGAGCTACTTACATTGCAGAGTAGTGCAACATTTCCATATACAGAGTTCTAGCTACATGGATGATGAGTCCAACATGTCCATATACCGTGAGTTAGCTACATTACGGAATAGTGCAACATTTCCATATACAGAGTTCTAGCTTCATGGTAGATGAGTCCAGCATATCCATATTCAGGGAGTTAGCTCCGTGGCACATGGGTCCAACATGTGTACATTTACAGGGCTAGATATATGGCAGAGAAGTCCAATATCATCATATACATAGAATACCTACATAGCAGATCAGTCCAACATATCCATGTACAGAGAGAAAGCTACATGTCAATTGAGTCCAAAATATCCATATGCAGAGAGATAGCTACATGGCAGAGTAGTGCAACATATCCATATACAGACTTCTAGCTACATGGCAGATGAGTCCAACATGTCCATATACAGAGAGCTAGCTACATGGGAGAGTAATGCAACATTTCCATATAAAGAGTTCTAGCTACATGGCAGATGAGTCCAACGTGTGCATATATTGAGAGCTAGCTAAATGGCAGAATAGTCCAACATTTCCATATACAGTGTACTACCTGCATGTCAGATTAGTCCAACATGTCCATATACTGAGATTTAGCTACAAGGCAGATGAGTTCAATATCTTCATATACAGTGAGCCACCTACATATCAGATCAGTTCTACATATCCATGTATCGAGAGGTAGCTACATGGCAGACGAGTCTAAATGTCCATATACAGAGAGGTAGCTACTAGGCAGAGTAGTGCAACATTTCCATATACAGAGTACTAGCTGCATGGCAGATGAGTCCAAAATGTCCATATACTGAGAGCTAGCAACATGGCAGATGAGTCCAACATGTCCCTATAATGAGAGTTAGCTACATGGCAAATGAGTCCAACATGTGTATATTTAGAGAGCTCATAACAAGGCAGAAGAATCCAACATATTCATACACAGACAGCTGGCTACATGGCTGATCATTCCAACATGTGCATATACTGAAAGATAGCTATATGGCAGACAATTCCAATATTTTCATGTACAGAGAGCTACCTACATGGCAGATCAGTCCAACATATCCATGTACACTGAACTAGCTACATGTCAGAATAATGCAACATTTCCATATACAGAGTCCTTGCTCCCTGGCAGATGACTCCAACATGTCCATATAGACATAGCTGGCTACATGGCAGAGCAGTGCAACATTTCCATATACAGAGTTCTAGCTGCATGTCAGATGATTCCAACAAGTCCTTATAGTGAGATCTAGCTACATGGCAGAGTAGTCCAACATGTCCATATACAGAGTACGAGCTACATGGCAGATGAGTCCAACATGTCCATATACTGAAAGTTAGGTACATGGCAGATGAGTCCAACATGAGTATATATAGAGGACTAGCTACAAGGGAAATGAGTACAACATGTTCATACAGTGAGAGCTGGCTATATGGCTGATAAGTCCAACATGACAATATACAGAGAGCTAGCTATAAGCCAGACAGGTCCTATATGTTCATATACAGAAAGCTACCTACATGACACATCAGTCCAACATATCCAGGCACAGAGAGCAAGCTACATGGCAGATGAGTACAAAATTTCCATATAGAGAGTCCTAGCTACATGGCAGAATGGTCCAACATTTTCATATACAGAGTTCTAGCTACAGGGCAGATGACTCCAACATGTCAATATACTGAAAGTTAGCTACATGGCAGATGAGTCCAGCATATGTATATAGAGAGGACTTGCTTCAAGGCAGATAAGTCCAATATGTTCATAGCAAGATACCTGGCTACATGGCTGATTAATCCAACATGTGTATATATAGATGACTATCTACAAGGTAGATGAGTCCAACATGTTCATACAGAGAGACCTAGCTGTATGGCTGATGAGTCCCAACATGTTCATATACAGAGAGCTAGCTATATGGCAGACAAGTCCAATATGTTCATATACAGAGAGCTACCTACATGGCAGATCAGTCCAACATACTCATGCACAGAGAGCAAGCTAAATAGCAGACGAGTCCCAAATGTTCATATACAGAGAGCTTGCTGCAAGGCAGAGTAGTGCAACATGTCCTTATACAGAGCAATATCTACATGGCAGATGAGTCCAACATGGCCATATACTGAGAGTTAGCTACATGGCATATGAGTCCAACATGTGTATATTCAGAAGTCTATCTACAAGGCAGATGAGTCCCTCATGTTCATACAGAGAGCTGGCTACATGGCTGATGAGTCCAGCATGTGTATATACAGAGGACTAGGTAGAAGGCAGATGAGTTGAGCATGTTCATTAGGAGAGAGCTGGCTATATGGCTGATGAGTCCCACATGTCCGCATACAGAGAGTTAGCTACATGGCAGAAAAGTCCAGTATTTTTATATACAGAGAGCTACTTACATGGCAGATCAGTACAACATATCCATACACAGAGAGCTAGCTATATGAGTCCATATACAGATAGCGAGCTACATGGCAGAATAGTGCAAAATTTCCACTATGTAGCTTCATCGCAGATGAGTTCTATGAGTCCACATACAGAAAGCAGGCTATACCTCAGAGTAGTCAAACATGTCCATATACAGAGTACTAGCTCCATGCCTGATGAGTCCAACATGTCCATATACTGAGAGTTAGCTACATGGCACATGAGTCCAACATGTGTATATTTAAAGAGCTAGCTACAAGGCAGATTAGTCCAACATGTTCATACACACAGAGCTAGCTACATGGCTGATGAATTCAACATGTCCATGTACTGAGAGCTAACTACATAGCAGAGAAGTCCAATATGTTCATATACAAAGAGCTACCTACATGGCAGATCAGTCCAATATCTCCATGCACAGAGAGCTAGTTACTTGTCCTAGGAGTCTAAAATGTACATATAAAGAGAGCTAGTGACATGGCAGAGTAATGCAACATTTCCATATACAGAGTTCTAGCTTCAAGGCATATGAATCCAACATGTTCATGCAGAGAGAACTGGCTATATGGATGATGAGTCCAACATGTCCATATACAGAAATCTAGCAACATGGCAGACAAGTCCAATAAGTTCATATACAGAGATCTAACTTCATGGCAGATCGTGCCAACATATCCATGCACAGAGAGCTATCTACATGGCAAATGAGTACAATATGTTCATATACAATACGGCAGAGTAGTGCCAAATTTTCATATACACAGTTCTAGCTTCATGGCAGATGAGTCCAACGGGTCTATATACTGAAAGCTAGCAACATGAGAGAGAAGTACAACATGCCATATGCAGAGAAATAGCTACATGACAAATGAGTCCAACATGTCCATACATTGAGATTTAGCTATATGTCAGATGAGTCCAACATGTGTATATATAGAGGACTAGCTACAAGGCAGATGAGTCCAACATGTTCATGCAGAGAGTGGTGGCTCCAAGGCTGATGAGTCCAACATATCCATATACTGAGATCTAACTACATGGCAGACAAGTTCAACATGTTCATATACATAGAGCTGCCTACATGGCAGATCAGTCCAATATGTCCTTATACACAAAGCTAACAATATGGCAGAATAGTTCCACATTTCCATAAACATAGTTTTAGCTCCATGTCAGAAGAGTGCAACGTGTCCATATACTGAGAGCTAGCTACATGGCAGAGAAGTCCAACATGTCCATATACTGAGATTTAGATACATGGCAGATGAGTCCAACACGTGTATATATAGACGACTAACAACAAGGCTGATGAGTCCAACATGTTCATGCAGATAGAGCTGACTACATGACAGATGATTCCAACATATCCATATACTTAGAGCTAGCTACATGGCAGACAAGTCCAACATGTTCATATACAGTGAGCTAACTAAATGGCAGGTCAGTCCAACATATCCATGCACAGAGAGCTAGCTACATGGCAGATGAATCCAAAATGTCCATATGAGAGTTAGCGACATGGCATAGTAGTGCAACATTTCCATATACAGAGTTCTAGCTACATGGCAGATGAGTCCAACATGTCCACACACTGAGAGATAGCTACATGGCATAAAAGTCCAATATGTGCCATGTATACCATACTAGCTACATGGCAGATGAGTCCAACATGTACAAATACTGAGATTTAAATACATGGCATATAAGTCCAACATGTGTATATAGAGAGGACTAGCTACTAGACAGATGAGTCCAACATGTTCATGCAGAGAGAGCTGGCTACATGGCTGATTGGTCCAACATATCCATATACAGAGATGTAGCTTCATGGCAGAAAAGTCTATTATGTTCATATACAGAGAACTACTGACATGGCAGATTAGTCCAACATATCCATGCTCAGAGAGCTAGCTACCTGGCAGACGAGTCCTGTAAGTCCATATACACAGACCTAGCAACATGGCAGAGTAGTGTCACATTTTCATATATACAATTCTGGCTCTATGGCAGATGAGTCCATCCTGTCCATGTACTGAGCGGTAGCTATATGGGAGAGAAGTACAACATGCCATATACAGAGAATTAGCTACATGTTCATATAAATAGAAGTCCAACTATATGGCAGATGTGCCAAACATGCATATATATATATATAGAGGACTAGCTACAAGGCAGATGAGTCCAAGATCTTAATGCAGAGAGAGCTGGCTACAGGGCTGATGAGTCCAACATATCCATATACAGAGATCTAGCTACATGGCAGAGAAGTCCAACATGTTCATATACACAGAGCTGCCTACATGGCAGATCAGCCCAACCTATCCATGCACTGAGAGCTAGCTACATGGCAGACGAGTCCAATATGTCCATATACATAGAGCTATCAACACAGCAGAGTATTGCCATATTTCCATAAACACTTCTAGCTCCATGGCAGATGAGTCCAAAGCGTCCATATACTGAGAGCTAGCTACATGGCAGAGAAATCCAACATGTCCATATAGAGAGTACAAGGTACATGGTAGATGAGTCCATCATGGCCATATACTGACAGTTAGCAACATGGCAGATGAGTCCAACATGTGATTATATACAGGAATAGCTACAACGCAGATGAGTCCCACATGTTCATACTAAGAGAGCTGGCTACATGGCTGATGAGTCCAAAATATCCATATACAGAGATCTAGCTACATGACAGAAAGTCCAATATGTTCATATACAGAGAGCTAACTACATGGAATGAGTCCAACATATTCTTGCACAGAGAGCTAGCTATGTGACAGTTGAATATAAAATGTACATATACAGAGTGCTGGCTACATGGTAGAGTATTACAAGGTTTCCATATACAGAGTTATAACTACATGGAAGATGAGTCCAATGTGTCCATATACTAAGAGCTAATTGCATGGCAGAATATTCCAATATGCCCATATACAGAGTACTAGCTACATGGCTGATGAGTCCAACATGTCCATATACTGAGAGTTAGCGACATCGCACATGAGTCCCCCATGTGTATATATAGAGCACTAGCTACATAGCAGATGAATCCAACATGTGTAAATTTAGAGGGCTACCTACAAGGTAGATGAGTCCGACATGCTCATACACAGAGAACTGGCTACATGGTTGATGAGTCCAACATGTAGATATATTGAGAACTAGAACATGGCAGACATATCCAATATGTTCATAAACAGGGAGCTACCTACTTGGCAGATCAGTCCAACATATCTATGCACAGAGAGCTTGGACATAACAAACAAGTCAAAACTGTCCATATACAAGGACTTGCTACATGGAAGAGTAGTGTAACATTTCCATATACAGAGTTCTAGCTACATGACACATGAGTCCAACATGTCCATATATTGAGACTTAGCTACATGGCAGATGTGTCCAAATGGGTATATTTAGAGGGCTAGCTACAAGGCAGATGAGTCCAACATGTTCATACACAGAGCGCTAGCTAAATGGCTGATTAATTCTACATGTCCATATACTGAGAGCTGGCAACACAACAGCATAGTGCCACATTTTCTAATACACAGTTCTAGCTCCATGGCAGAATAGTCCAACGTGGCCATATACTAAGAGCTAGCTACATGGGCGAGAAGTATAACATGCCATTTACAGAGTATTAGGTACATGGCAGATGATTCCTACATGTCCATATACTAAGAGTTAGCTACATGGCAGATGAGTCCAACATGTGTATATCTAGAGGACTAGCTACATAGCAGATGAGTCCAATATTTGTATATTTAGAGGGCTAGCTACAAGATAGATGAGTCCGACAGGCTCATACAGAGAGAACTGTCTACATGGCTGATGAGTCCTACATGTCGATATATTGAGAACTAGCTACATGGAAGACAAGTCAAAAATGTTCATATACAGAGAGATAGCTACATGGCAGATCAGTCCAACATGTGTATATATACAGGACTAGCTACAAGGCAGAGGAGTTCAACATGTTTGTACACAGAGAGCTGGCTATATGTCTGAGGAATCCAACATTTGCATGTACAGAGAGCTAGCTACATGGCAGACAAGTCCAATATGTTCATATACAGAGAGCTACCTATGTGGCAGATCAGGCCAACATATCTGTGAACAGAGAGAAAACTACATGGCAGACAAGTCCAAAATGTCCATATACAGAGAGCTAACGACATGGCATAGTAGTGCAACATTTCCATATACAGAGTTCTAGCTCCATTGTTGATGAGTCCAACGTGTCCAAATACTGAGAGCAAGCTACATGGCATAGAAGTCCAACATGCCCATATACAGAGTTCAAGCTACATGGCAGATGAGTCCAACATGTCCATATATTGAAATTTACCTTCATGGCAGATGAGTCCAACATGTGTATATATAGAGAACTAGCTACAAGGCAGATGAGTAAAACATATCCATATACAGAGAACTAGCTACATGGTACACAAGCCCAACATGTTCATATACTGATAGCTACCTACATGGCAGATTAGTCTAACATATCCATGCTCAGAGATCTAGCTACATGGCAGACGAGTCCAATATGTCCATATACACAGAGTTAGCGAAAAGGCAGAGTAGTGCCACATTTCTATATACAGTGTTCTAGCTCCATGGCAGATGAGTCCAAAGTGTCCATATACTGAGAGCTAGCTACATGGCAGAGAAGTCCAATATGTCCATGTACAGAGTACTAGCTACATGGCAGATGAGTCCAACATGTCCATATACTGAGATTTAGCTACATGGGAGATGAGTCCAACATGTGTATATAGAGAGGACTAGCTACAAGTCAGATGAGTCCAACATGTTCATGCAGACAGAGCTGGCTACATTGCTGATCAGTCCAACATATCCATATTCAGAGATGTAGCTATATGGCAGACAAGTCCAACATGTTCATATACAAACAGATACCTACATTGCAGGTCATTCCAACATATCCATGCAGAGAGAGCTAGCTACATGGCATACGAGTGCAATATATCCATATACAGAGAGCTAGCAACATGGAAGAGTAGTGCCACGTTTCCACATACAGAGTTATAGCTCCATGGCAAATGACTCCTGTCGGTGACATATGCAGACCTCGAGACATTGTGGCACCTTGAGAAGACAGACAAGACTCTGAACCAGGGGCCCACTCCAGATCTGCAGGTCATGGCCCTTGTGGACCAGGACTTAAAACTCCTGAGGGCCCGGGAACATGGTCTTTGGTGAACTCACCTCCTGGCTAACACTATTAAATTTCTCCTTATGACTGTATTGTGTGTTCTTTATCTGGTTTTCTTGCTTTCAACTCTGGTAGCTGTAGCCTCTGCAAGAATGTTTAAGTCCAGTAATAATATTAACTTTGTGTCGGTTAATGGCTCCTCTGTAAATGTCACTGCCCTGGCAGTATAGGCTGTGCGGGCTTTTATCAGAGGCAATGTCTCTGTGGAACAATCAGTGGCGATTTGGGCACAATGTAATAATTACTCTCTGGGTAACTACTCAGTTATGTATAATATTAAGCTAAAACATGAGCTGCTGGTATCCATGCTTGACAACCATACAGTGAATGTTCCTAAGGCAGAGACAGTTAAACCTCCCCAAATGACTATGAGCAAGAACAGCTATATTGGGGTAACAGAAAGACATTTCAGATGGATTATGAGTATATTTTATTAAAAGAAAATAGTAACAACTTCCTCCAACTATCCCTAAGTAAGATAGTTTCGACCCTGATGAAAAACTGTCCAGAGTATTCACTTACAAGAGAAAAAGTAAAATTGCAAGAATATTTGTATGAATAAAATAGTAGCAGATCCCTTAGATTGTCCTAAGAAATAATCAGTTTGATCCCTACACCTTTAGACTCATAATGGTAATAAATATTTCAGTATTCATTTATAAATACTGAAACTAGGGTAGAAATATGCAAGAATAAAAGATTGTACTGTTAAAATGAGTGTAAACTTGTACCCAGACTTCCCTGAAAATGAAAAAGTTATATAGAGAAGATGAGGTTTCGATTAACTGCTTATAATTTTGTTCACAAATGAAACCATCTACCTTTCATGCATAACATACACAGAACGAATTAGAATGAACATTTAACTTGGCTCTTTTTAGCTAAATTTTCTTAAAATTTACTTGTAGTTCTTTGTAACAACAACAACAAAAAATCATGTGCTTTGTATATCACAAGTCGCTGCCCTGGGCCACTGGGGCCCATGAATTTAAAGTTTGAACCAATAATTGCTTGCCTGTGCCTTTAAGTCAGGAAGAATGGTTGGCTAAGAATATGAGCACAGGATAATATTCTGAGCACAAGATAATATTCTAATATCAGAATGACTCATGAAATTCTGTGAAATCACTTTGTACCCTCTTCAGATATTTAATCACATTAAACCTGTACCTCCTGCCTTAATTTCCCTGATCTGAAAATGAATAAAAGACTGAGGCAAAGCTAGTCCTGTATGCTATGATATGCTGCACTAGCTTGACTGACAGCTTGCATCAAACATGTGTGTCTGTCTTCTTTGTGTCTAACCTATTTAATTCACCTACCAGATCTCCCAATCAGGTTAAAACCCCATGCTTCGTCGAGGCACTCCTTTGTTGAGGTGGAACCCCGACATAGGACACCCGAAAGACTCCAACGTGTGCATATACTGAGAACTAGCTAGAATGCAGAGTAGTCCAATATGTCCATATACAGAGTACTAGCTACATGGCAGATGAGTCCAACATGTCCATATACAGAGAGATAGTTTTATGGCAGATGAGTCCAACAAATCCATATACAGAGATATAGCTTCACAGACAACTAGATACAAGGCAGACAAATCAAATATGTTCATATACACAGAGCTAGCAACACGGCAGAGTACTGCCACATTTCCATATACAAAGTTCTAGCTCCATGGCAGATGAGTTCAACATGTCCATATATTGAGAGATAGCAACTTGGCAGAGAATTCCCACATGTCCATATACAGAGTACTAGCTACATGGCAGAATGATCCAACATGTCCATATATTGCGATTTAGCTACATGGCAGATGAGTCCAACATGTGTTTATATAGAGAACTAGCTACAAGACAGATGAGTCCAACATATTCATGCTGAGAGAGCTGGCTATGTGTCTGATGAGTCCAACATATCCATATACAGAGATTTATCTACATGACACACAAGTCCAACATGTTCATATACAGATAGCTACCTACATGGCAGATCAGTCCAACGTAAACATGCTCAGAGATCAAGCTACATGGAAGAGGAGTCCAATATGTCCATAAACACAGAGCTAGCAAAAAGGCAGAGTGATGTCACATTTCCATATACAATGTTCTAGCTCCATGACACATGAGTCCAAAGTGTCCATATACAGAGAGCTATCTACATGGCAGAGAACTTCAACATGTCCATATACAGAGTACTAGCTACATGGCAGATGAGTCCAACATGTGTATATAAGAGGATTAGTTACAAGGCAGATGAGTCCAAAATGTTCATGCAGAGAGAGATGGCTACATGGCTGATGAGTCCAACATATCCATATACAGAGGTCTAACAACATGGCAGACAAGTCCAACATGTTCATATACAGAGAGCTACCTGCATGGCACATCAGTCCAACGTATTCATGTACAGAGAGCTATCTACAAGTAAGACGAGTCCAATATGTCTATATACACAGAGATAGCAACACTGCAGAGTAGTGCCACATTTCCATATACAGAGATCTAGCTCCATGGCAGATGAATCCAACGTATCCATATACTGAAAGCAAGCTACATGGCAGAGAAGTCCAACATGTCCATATACATTGTACTAGTTACAAGGCAGATGAGTCCAACATGTCCATATACTGAGATTTAGCTACATGGCAGATGAGTCCCACTTGTGTTTATATAGAGGACTAGCTATAATGCAGATGAGTCCAACATGTTCATGCAGAGAGACCTAGCTACCTTGCAGAAAAGTCCAATGTGCTCATATACAGAGAGCTACCTACATGGACGATCAGTCCAACATATCATTGCAAAGAGAGCTAGCTACATGGCAGACATGTCCAAAATTGCCATATATAGAGTCCTAGCTACATGGCAGAGTAGTGCATCGTTCCCATATACAGAGTTGTATCTACATGGCAAATGAGTTCAACATGTCCATATACTGAGTGTTAGCTACATGGCAGATGTGTCCAACTGTGTATATTTAGAGGGCTAGCTACAAGGCAGATGAGTCCAACATGTTCATATACAGAGAGCTAGCTACATGGCTGATGAATTCAACATATCCGTATACTGAGAGTTAACTACATGGCAGGCAAGTCCAACATGTTCATATAGATATAGCTACCTACATGACAGGTTAGTCCAACATATCCATGCACAGAGAGCAAGGTACAAGGCACACGAGTCCAATGTGTCCATATACACAGAGCTAGCAACATGGCAGAGTAGTGCCAAATTTCCATATACAGAATTCTAGCTCCGTGGCAGATGAATCTAACATGTCCATATGTTGAGAGCTAGCTAATTGGCAGAGAAGTCCAACATGTCGATATACAGAGTACTAGCTACATGGCAGATGAGTACAACATGTCCATATACTGAGAGTTAGCTACATGGCAAAAGTGTCCAACATGAGTATATATAGAGGACTAGCTGCAAGGCAGATGAGTCCAACATGTTCATACACACAGAGCTGGCTACATGGCTGAGGAGTCCAACACCTCCATATACAGAGAGCTAGCGACATGGAAGACAAGTCCAATATATTCATATACAGAGAGCTATCTACGTGGCAGACCAGTCCAAAATATGCATGCACAGAGAGCTAGCTCCATGGCAGACGAGTCCAAAATGTACATATACAGAGAGTTGGTGACATGGCATAGTAGTGCAACATTAACATATACAGAGTTCTAGCTACATGGCAGATGAGTCCAATGAGTCCATCTAGAGAGAGCTAGCAACAAGGCATAGAAGTCCAACATGTCCTTATACAGAGTACTACCTACATGGCAGATGAGTCCAACATGTCCATATACTGAGATTTAGCTACATGGCAGATGAGTCCAACATGTGTATATATAGAGGACTAGCTAAAAATCAGATGAATCCAACATGTTCATGCATAGAGAGCTGGCTACATGGCTGATGAGTCCAACATATCCATATACAGAGATATAGCTACATGGCAGATAATTTCATCATGTTCATCAAAAGAGCCCTAGCTACATGGCAGATCAGTCCAACATATCCATAAACAGAGAGCTAGCTACATTGCAGAGGAGTTCAGTATGTCCATATACACAGAGCTAACAACACGGCAGAGTAGTCCCACATTTACTTATACACAGTTTTATCTCCATGACAGATGAGTCCAACGTATCCATACACTGAAAGCTAACTACATGGCAGAGAAGTCCAAGATGCCCATATACAGAGTACAAGCTACATGGCAGATTAATCCAACATATCCATATATTGAGATTTAGCTACATGGTAGATGAGTCCAACATGTGTATATATTGAGGACCAGCTTCAAGTCAGATGAGTACAACATGTTCATGCAGAGAGAGCTGGCTACATGGCTGATGAATTCAACATGTCCATATACTGAGAGCTAGCTACATGATAGGCAAGTCCAAATGTTCATATACAGAGAGCTACCTACATGACAGATCAGTCCAATAAATCCATGCACAGAGAGTTAGCTACAATGCATACGAGTCCAATATGTCCATATACACAGAGCTAGCAACACCGCAGAGTAGTGCCACATTTCCATATACAGAGAACTACCTCCTTGGCAGATGAGCCCAACATGTCTATATACTGAGAGCCATCTACATGTCAGAGAAGTCACATATGTCCATATACAGAGTAATAGCTACATAGCGGATGAGTCCATCATGTCCATATACTGAAATTTAGCTACATGAAGGATGAGTCCAATATGAGTTTATATAGAGGACTAGCTACAAGGTAGATGAGTCCAACATTTTCATGCAGAGACAGTGGGCTACATGGCTGATGAGTCCAACATATCCATACACAGAGATCTAGCTACATGGCAGAGAAATCCAATATGTTCATATAAAAAGAGCTATCTACATGGCAGATCAGTCCAACATATCCATGCACAGAACATTAGCTACATGGCAGACGAGTCCAAAATGTCCATATACAGCGTGGTAGCTACATGGCAGAGTAGTGCATCATTTCCCATATACAGAGTTCTAGCTACATGTCAGATGAGTTCAACATATCCCTATATTGAGAGTTAGCTACATGGCAGATGTGTCCAAATATTTATATTTAGAGGGCTAGCTAAAAGGCAGATGAATCCAACATGTTCATACTCAGAGAGCTAGCTACATGGCTGATGAATTCAACATGTCCATATACTGAGAGCTAGCTAAATGGCAGACAAATCCAAATGTTCATATACAGAGAGCTACCAACATGGCAGACCAGTCCAACATACCCATGCTCAGAGAGCTGGCTACAAAGCAGCTGAGTCCAATATGTCCATATATAGAGAGCTAGTAACACAGCAGAGTAGTGCCATATATCCATATACAGCGTTCTAGTTCCATGGCAGATGAGGCCAACATGTCCATATACTTAGAGCTTGCTACATGGCAGAGAAGTCCAACATGTCCATATTCCGAGTACTGGATACATGGCAGATGAGTCCAACATGTCCATATACTGAGAGTTAGCTACATGGCAAATGTGTAGAAATGTGCATATTTAGAGGGCTTGCTACAGAGCAAAAGAGTCTTTCATGTTCATACACAGAGAGCTAGCTACATGGCTGATGAATTCAACATGTCCATATACAGAGAGCTAGCTACATGGCACAGAAGTCCAACATGTTCATATACAGAGAGCTACATACGTAGCAGATCAGTCCAACTTATCCATGCACAGAGAGCTAGCTACATGGCAGAAAAAGCCAAAATGTCCATATAGAGGGACTAGCTACATGGAAGAATACTGCAACATTTCCATATACAGAGTTCTCGCTACATGGCAGATGAGTCCAATGTGTTCATATACTGAGAGTTAACTACACAGCTTAGAAGTCCAGCATGTCCATATACAGAGTACTAGCTACATGTAGATGAGTTCAGCATGTCCATATACTGAGATTTAGTTACATGGAAGATGAGTCCAATATGTGTATTTTTAGAATACTAGCTACAAGGAAGATGAGTCCAACTTGTTCATGCAGAGAGAGCGGGCTACATGGCTGATGAGTTCAACATATCCATATACAGATCTCCAGCTACCTGGAAGACAACTCCAACATGTTCATATGCAGAGAGCTACCTACATGACAGATCAGTCCAACATATCCATGCACAGAGAGTTAGCTACATGGCAGATGAGTCCAAAATGTCCATATACAGCGTGCTAGCTACATGGCAGAGTAGTGCATCGTTTCCATATACAGAGTTCTAGCTATATGGCAGATGAGTCCAACGTGTCTATATATATTGAGAGTAAGCTACATGGCAAACGTGTCCAAATATTAATATTTACAGAGCTAACTACAAGGCAGATGAGTCCAACATGTTTATACACAGAGAGATGATGAATTCAACATGTCCATATACAGGGAGCTAGCTAAATGATAGACAAATCCAAATGTTCATATACTGAGAGCTACCAACATGGCAGATCAGTCCAACATACCCATGTATAGAGAGCTTGCTACAAGGCAGACGAGTCCAATATGCCCATATACAGAGAGCTAGTAACACGGCAGAGTAGTGCCACAATTCCATATCCAGAGTTCTAGTTCCATGGCAGATGAGTCCAACATGACCATATACTGAGAGCTTGCTACATGGCAGATGAATCCAACATGTCCATATACTGAGAGTTAGCTACATGGCAGATGTGTCCAAATGTGTATATATTTAAAGGGCTTGCTACAAAGCAAATGAATCTTTCATGTTCATACACAGAGCGCTAGATACATGGCTGATGAATTCAACATGTCCATATATGGAGAGCTAGCTACATGGCACACAAGTTCAACATATTTATATACAGAGAGCTTCATACGTGTCAGATCAGTCCAACATATCCATGTACAGAGAGCTAGCTACATGGTATACGAGTCTAAAATGTCCATATAGAGGGACTAGCTACATGGAAGAGTAGTGCAACATTTCCATATACAGAGTTTTAGCTACATGGCAGATGAGTCCAACGTTTTCATATTCTGAGAGCTAGCTACATGGCAAAGAAGACCTGCATGTCCGTATACAGAGTACTAGCTGCATGGCAGATGAGTCCAACATATCCATATACAGAGATTTAGCTACATGGCAGATGATTCCAACATGTGTATATATAGAGGCTTATCTACAAGGCACATGAGTCCAACATGTTCATGCAGAGGTAGCTGGCTATATGGCTGATGAGTCCAACATATCCATAGACAGAGATGTAGCTTTATGGTAGACAAGTCCAACATGTTCTTACAGAGAGAGCTACCTAATTTGCAGATCAGTCCAATATGTCTATGCACAGAGACTAGCTGTATGGCAGACGAGTCCAATATGTCCATATACAGAGAGCTAGCAACAGAGAAGAATAGTACCACATTTCCATATACAGAGTTCTAGCACCATGGCAAATGACTCAAACGTGTGCATATACTGAGAACTAGCTACATGAAAGAGTAGTCCAACATGCCCATATACAGTATATTAGCTACATGGCAAATGTGTCCAACATGTCCATATACTGAGAGTTAGCTTCATGGCAGATGAGTCCAACATGTTCATACACAGAGAGCTGGCTACATGTCTGAGATGTCCAACATTTCCATCTACGGAGAGCTAGCTACATGGCAGACAAGTCCAAAATGTTCATATAGAGAGAACTACCTACATGACAGATCAGTCCAACAAATCCATGCACAGAGAGCTAGCTACATGGCAGACAAGTCCAAAATATCCAATTAGAGGAACTAGCTACATGGAAGAGCAGTGCAACATTTCCATATACAGAGTTCTAACTACACGGAAGATGAATACAACGTTTCCATATACTGAGAGCTAGCTACACGGTAAAGAAGACCAGCATGTCCGTATACATAGTACTAGCTACATGCTGATGAGTCCAACATAACCATATACTGAGATTTAGCTACATGGCAGAGAAGTCCAACATGTCCATATACAGAGTACAAGCTGCATGGCATATGAGTCCAACATGTCCATATACTGAGATTTAGCTACATGGCAGATGAGTCCAACATATGTATATATAGAGGATTATCTACAAGGCACATGAGTCCAACATGTTCATGCAGAAGTAGCTGACTATATGGCTGATGAGTCCAGCATATCCATAGACAGAGATGTAGCTATATGGTAGACAAGTCCAACATATTCATACACAGAGAGCTACCTACATTGCAGATCAGTCCAACATATCCATGCACAGAGAGCTAGCTACATGGCAGACGAGTACAATATGTCCATATACAGAGAGCTAGCAATAGAGAAGAATAGTGCCACATTTCCATATACAGAGTTCTAGCACGATGGCAGATGACTCAAATGTGTGCATATACTGAGAACTAGCTACATGGCAGAGTAGTCCAACATGCCCATATACAGTATACTAGCTACATGACAAATGAGTCCAACATGTCCATATACTGAGAGTTAGCCACATGGCAGATGAGTCCAACATGTGTATATATAGAGGACTAGCTGCAAGGCAGATGAGTCCAACATGTTCATACACAGAGAGCTGGCTACATGTCTGAGAAGTCCAACATTTCCATATACAGAGAGCTAGCTACATGGCAGACAAGTCCAATATGTTCATATAAAGAGACCTACCTACGTGGCAGATCAGTCCAACATATCCATGCACAGAGAGCTAGCTACATGGTAGATGAGTCCAAAATGTCCATACAGAGGGACTAGCTACATGGTAGAGTAGTGTATCATTTCCATATACAGAGTTCTAACTGCACTGAAGATGAGTCCAACATTTTCATATACTGAGAGCTAACTACATGGCAAAGAAGACCAGCATGTCCATATACAGAGTACTAGCTACATGCAGATGAGTCCAATGTATCCATATACAGAGATTTAGCTACATGGCAGAGAAGTCCAACATGTCCATATTCAGTGTACTAGCTGCATGGCAGATGAGTCCAACATGACCATATACTGAGATTTAGCTACATGGCAGATGAGTCCAACATATGTATATATAGAGGATTATCTACAAGGCACATGAGTCCAACATGTTCATGCA
>NW_006408973.1:179194-188071 GCF_000296735.1 Chrysochloris asiatica
AAAAATATATTAAGGATAAATCTGTGAATCATTATGTTCTGTATCACATGAATGATCTCGTATCCTGTCCTAAGTGAATAATCAACATTTTTGTCATTATTTTCTTTTGTGTCAATTTCCTTCTTCTGACAATAAAAGACGGGGCTCTGCTAGCTTGTTGTGCTAGCTTGCCTGTCAGCTTGCATCAATCTTGTCTCTGTCTTTTCTGTCTCTTTTCTTTCGCCTACTAAACATCTCACTTCTGTTAAACCCCGCGTTTGCCGAAGTGATCCTTTGTTGAGGCGGGACCCCAACTCAGGACCCCCAGCACAAGTCCAACATGTTCATATACAGAGATCTATCTACAAGGCAGATCAGTCCAACATATCCATGCACAGAGAGCTAGCGACATGGCAGACGAGTCCAATATGTCCATATACACATAGCTAGCACACGGCACAGTAGTTCCATATTTCCATATACAGAGTTCTAGCTCCATGGCAGATGAGTGCATCATGACCATATACTGAGAACTAGCTACATGGCAGAGAAGTCCAACATGTCCATATACAGAGTATTCGCTACATGGCAGATGAGTCTAACTTGACCATATACTGAGATTTAGCTACAAGGCAAATGAGTGCAACATTTGTATATTTAGAGGACTAGCTACAAAGCAGATGAGTCCAACTTGTTCATGCTGAGAGAGCTGGCTACATGGCAGATGAGACCAACATATCCAGATACAGAAATGTAGCTACGTGGCAGACGAGTCCAACATGTTCATATTCAGATAGCGATCTACATGGCAGATCAGTCCAAAATATCCATGCACAGATAGATAGTTACATGGCAGATGAGTCCAATATATGCATATACACAGAGCTAGCAACACGGCAGAGTAGTGCCACATTTTCATATATAAAGTTCTAGCTCCGTGGCAGATAAGTCAAATGTGTCCATATACTGAGACCTAGCTACAAGGCAGAGAATTCCAACATGTCTATATACAAACTACTCGCTACATGGCAGATGATTCCAACATGTGTATATATAGAGGACTAGCTACAAGGCAGATGAGTCCAATATGTTCATGCAGAGAGAGCTGGCTACATGGCTGATGGGTCCAACATATACATATACAGAGATAGAGCTACAGGGCAGGCATGTAAAACATGGTCATATACAGAGAGATATATACACGCAGATCAGTCCAACATATCCATGTACAGAAAGCTTGCTACATGACAGACGACTCCAGTATGTTCATATACACAAAGCTAGCAACATGACAGAGTAGTGCCACATTTCCATATACAGAGTTCTAGCTCCATTGCAGATGATTCTAACATGTCAATATACTGAGAGCCAGCTTCATGGCAGAGAAATCCTACATGTCCGTATACAAAGTACTAGCTACATGGCAGATGAGTCCAACATGTCCCAAAACAGAGTTCTAGCTACATGGCAGATGAGTCCAACGTGTCCATATATTGAGAGTTAGCTACATGGCAGATGAGTGCAACATGTTAATGCAGAGAGTGCTGGCTATATGGCTGATGAGTCCAACATATCCACGCACAGTGAGCTAGCTACATGGAAGATGAGTCCAATACGTCCATATACACAAAGCTAGCAACAAGGCAGAGTAGTGTCACATTTCCATATACAGAGTTCTAGTTTCATGGCAGATGAAACCAATGTGTTCATATACTGAGAACTAGCTAAAATACAGAGTAGTCCAACATGTCCATATACAGAGTACTAGCTAAATAGCAGATGAGTCCAACATGTGCATATACTTACAGTTAGCTACATGGCATATGGGTCCAACATGTGTATATATAGAGGACTAGCTCCAAGGTAGATGCGTCCAACATGTTCATACACAGAGAGCTGGCTACATGTCTGAATAGTCCAACATTTCCATATACAGAGAGCTAGCTACATTGCAGACAAGTCCAACATGTTCATATAGACAGACCTACCTACATGGCAGATCAGTCCAACATATCCATGCACAGACGGGTAGCACCAAGGCAGATGATACCAATATGCCCATATAAACAGAACTAGCAATATGGCAGAGTAGTGCTCCATTTCCATATACAGTGTTCTAGCTGCAAGGCAGATAAGCCCAACATGTCCATATGCTGAATTCTAACTATGTGGCAGTGAAGTCCAACATGCCCATATACAGAGTACTAGCTACATGGCAGAAGAGTCCAATATGTCCATATATTGATAATTAGCTACATGGCAGATAAGTCCAACATGTGTATATATAGAGAACTTGCTACAAGGCAGATGAATCCAACATGTTCGTGAAGAAAAAGCTGGCTACATGACTGATGAGTCGAACATATACATATACAGAGATCTAGCTACATGGCAGACAAGTCCAACATGTTCATATACAGAGAGATATCTACATGGCAGATCAGTCCAACATATCCATGCACAGAGACCTCGCTACATGGCAGACGAGTGCAATATGTCCATATACACAGAACTAGCAACACAGCAGAATAGTACCACATTGCCATATATAGACTTCTGGCTCCATGGCAGATGATTCCAAAGTGTCCATATACTGAGAGCTAGCTACATGGCAGAGAAGTCCAACATGCTCATATACATAGTACTAGATACATGGCAGATGAGTCCAATATGTACATATATTGAGATTTAGCTACATGGCAGATGAGTCCAATATGTGTATATATAGAGGACTTGTTACAAGACAAATGAATCCAACATGTTCATGCAGAGAGAGCTGGCTACATGGCTGATGAGTACAAAATATCCATGTACAGAGATTGAGCTACATTGCAGTCAAGTCCAACACATTCATATACAGAGAGCTACTACATGGCACATCAGTCCAACATATCCATGCACAGAGAGCTAGCTACATGGCAGTCAAGTCCAATATGTCCATATACACATAGTTAGCAACATGGCACAGTAGCTCCACATTTCCCCATACAGAGTTCTAGCTCCATGGAAGATGAGTGCAACATGACCATATATTCAGAACTAGACACATGGCAGAGAAGTCCAACATGTCCATATACAGAGTATTCGCTATATGGCAAATGAGTCCAACATGACCATATACTGAGGTTTAGCTACACGGCAGATGAGTCCAACATGTTCAGTCAGAGATAGCTGGCTACATGGCTGATGAGTCCAACATATTCATATACAGAGATCTAGCTACATGGCAGACAAGTCCAACATGTTCATGTACAGAGAGCTTCCTACATAGCAGATCAGTCCAACATATCCATGCATAGAGAGCTAGCTACATGCCAGATGAGTCCAATATGTCCATATACACAGAGGTAGCAACGTTCAGAGTAGTTCCACATTTCCATATACAGAGTTCTATCTACATGGCAGATGAGTCCAACATGTCCACATACTGAGAGTTAGTTACATGGCAGATGAGTCCAAAATGTGTATATATAGAGGACTAGCTGTAAGGCAGATGCATCCAACATGTTCATACACAGAGAGCTGGCTACATGTCTGAGGAGTCCAACATTTCCATATACAGAGAGCTAGCTACATGGCAGACAAATCCACCATGTTCATATACAGAGAGCTATCTATATGGCAGATCAGTTCAACATATCCATGCACAGAGAGCTAGATACATGGCATACGAGTCCAATATGTCCATATACACAGAGCAAGCAACACAGCAGAGTAGTGCAACATTTCCATATACAGAGTTCTAACTCCATGAGAGATGACTGCAATATGTTCACATACTGAGAACTAGCTACAATGCAGAGTAGTCCAACATGTCTATATATAGAATACTAGCTACATGGCAGTACGTGTCCAGCATGTGTATATAGAGAGGACTAGCTTCAAAGGACATGCTTCCAGCATTTTCATACACAGATAACTGGCTACATGTCTGAGGAGTCCAAGATTTCCAAATACAGAGATCTAGCTACATGGCAGAAAAGTCCAACATGTTCATATGCAGACAATTATTTACATGGTAGATCAGTCAAACATATCCATGCACACAGAGCTAGCTTAATCGACAAAGATTCCAATATGCCCAATTACACAAAGTTAGCAACATGGCAGAGTAGTGCCACATTTTCATATACAGTGTTCTAGCATAATGGTAGATGAGTCCAACATGTCCATAAACTGAGAGCTATCTATATGGTAGAGAAGTCCAATATGTCCACATACAAAGTACTCGCTACATGGCAGATGAGTTGAACATGTTCATATGTTGAGATATAGCTACATGGCAGATGAGTCCTACATGTGTGTATATAGAGGACTAGCTACAAGGCATATGATTCCAACATGTTCATGCAGAGAGAGCTGGCTATATGGTTGATGAGCCCAACATATCCATATACAGAGATCTAGCTACATGGCTGAAAATTTCAACATGTTCATCTAGAGAGAGACATCTATATGGCAGATCAGTGAAACATTTCCATGCACAGAGCTCGATACATGGCAGAAGAGTCCAATATGTTGATATACACAGAGCTAGCAACATGGCATTGTAGTGCCACATTTCCATATACAGAGTTCTGATTCCATGGCAGATGATTCCAAAGTGTCCATATTATGAGAGCTAACTACATGGTATAGAAGTACTACATGTCCATAAACAGAGTACTAGCTACATGGCAGATGAGTCCAACATGTCCAGATACTGAAATTTAGCTACATGGCAGAAGAGTCCAACTTGTGTACATATAGAGGAATAGGTACAAAGCAGATGAGTCCAACATGTGCATATACTGAGTTTTAGCTACATGGCAGATGAGTCCAACACGTGTATATATAGAGGACTAGCTACAAGGCACATGATTCACATGTTCATGCAAAGAGAGCTGCCTACATGGCTGATGAGTCCAAGATATCCATAGACAGAGATGTAGCTACACGTTAGACAAGTCCAAGATGTTCATATACAGAGAGCTACCTACATTGCAGATCAGTCCAACATATCCATGCACAGAGAGCTAGCAGCATGACAGACAAGTCCATTATGTCCACATACAGAGAGCTAGCAACAAAGAAGAATAGTGCCACATTTCCATATATAGAGTTCTAGCTCAATGGCAGATGCCTCAAACGTGTGTATATACTGAGAACTAGCTACATGGCAGAGTAGTCCAATATGTCCATATACAGTGTACTAGCTACATGGCAAATGAGTCCAACATGTCCATATATTGAGAGTTAGCTACATGGCAGATGAGGCCAACATGTTCATACACAGAGAGCTGGATACATGTCTGAGGAGTCCAACATTTCCATATACAGAGAGCTAGCTACATGGCAGACAAGTCCAAAATGTTCATATACAGAGAGCTACCTACATGGCAGATCAGTCCAACATATCCATGCACAGAGAGCTATCTATATGGCAGATAAGTCCAAAATGTCCAAATACAGAGACTAGCTACATGATCGAGTAGTGCAACATTTCCAAATACAGAATTCTAGCTACATGACAGATGTGTCCAACATGTCCATATATTGAGAGCTAGCTACATGGTATAGAAGTCTTACATGTCCATAAACACAGTACTAGCTACATGGCAGATGAGTTCAACATGTCCATATACTGAGATTTAGCTACATGGCAGATAATTCCAACTTGGGTATATTTTGAGGACTGGCTACAAGGCAGATGAGTCCAACTTGTTCATGCCGAGAGAGCTGGCTACATGCCTCATGAGTCCAACATATCCATATACAGAGATCTACCTCCATGTCAGACAAGTCCAACATTTTCAAATATAGAGAACTACCTACATGTCAGATCAGTCCAACATATCCATGCACACATAGCTAGCTACATAGCAGATGATTCCAATATGTCCATATTCACAGCACGAGCAACACGGCAGAGTAGTGCCACATTTCCATATACAGAGTTCTAGCTCCATTGCAGTTGAGTCCAAAGTGTCCATATACTGAGAGCTAGCTATATGGCAGAGAAGTCCAACATGTCCATATAGAGCGTATGGACTACATGGCAGATGAGTCCAACATGTCCATATATTGAGATTTAGCTACATGGCATATGAGTCCAACATGTGTATATATAGGGGTCTAGCTACAAGGCAGATGAGTCCAACAAATTCATGCAGAGAGAACTGGCTACATGGCTGATGAGTCCAACATATCCATATACAGAGAGATATCTCTCTGTATGTATTTAGCTACATGGTATACAAGTCCAACATGTTCATATACTGAGAGATATCTCCATGGCAGATCAGTCCAACATTTCCATGCACAGAGTTTGCTACATGGCAGAAGAGTCCAATATGACCATATACATAGAGCTAACATCAAGGCAGAATCGTGCCACATTTCCATATACAGAATTCTAGCACCATGGCAGATGACTCCAACATGTTCAAATACAGAGAACTAGCTACATGGCAGAGTAGTCCAACATGTCCATATATAGGGTACTAGCTACATGGCAGATGAGTCCAACATGTCCATATACTGAGAGTTAGCTACATGGCCAATGCGTCCAGCATGTGCATATATGGAGAACTCGCTTAAAGGCAGATGTGTCCAACATGTTCATACACAGAGAGCTGGCTACATTATGAGGTGTCCAACATTTCCATATACAGAGATCTAGCTACATGGCAGACAAGTCCAACATGCTCATATGCAGAGAGCTATCTACATGGCAGATTAGTCCAACATATCCATGTACACAGAGCTAGCTACATGGCAGAGTAGTGCATCATTTCCATATACAGAGTTCAAGCTACATGACAGATGAGTCCAAAGTGTCCATATACCGAGAGATAGCTACATGGCAGATATGTCCAACATGTCAATATACAGTGAGCTAGCTACATGGCAGAGTAGTGCAACATGTCCATATACAGAGTTCTAGCTACATGGCATATGAGTCCAACTTGTCCATATACAGAGAGTTAGCTGCATGGTAGAGTAGTGCAACATTTCCATATACAGAGTTCCAGCTTCATGGCAGATGAGTCCAACATATGTATATACAGAGGACTAGCTACAAGGCAGATGAGTCCAACATGTTCACACAGAGAAAGCTGGCTACATGGCTGATGAATCCAACATGTCCATACACTGAGAGCTACCTACATGGCAGCCAAGTCCAATATGTTCATATATAGAGAACTACCTACATGACAGATCAATCCAACATATCCATGTACAGAGAGATAGCTACATGGCAGACGAGTCCAAAATGTCCATATACAGAGAGCTAGCTACTTGGTAGTGAAGTGCAACATGTCCCTAAACAGAGTTTGAGTTACATGGCACATGTGTCCAATGTGTCCGTATAAAGAGAGCTAACTACATGGCAAATCAGCCCAACATATCCATGTACACAGAGCTAACTACATGGCAGAGTAGTGCAACATTTCCATAAAAAGAGTTCTAGCTATGTGGCAGATGAGTCCAACATGTTTATATTTAGAGGGCTATCTATAAGGCAGATGAGACCAACATGTTCATACCCAGAGAGCTGACTACATGGATGATGAGTCAAACATGTCCATATACTGTAAGCTACCCTCATGGCAGAGTAGTCAAGCGTATCCATATACAGAGTACTAGCTGCATGGCAGATGTGTCTAACATGTCCATATACTGAGAGTCAACTACATGGCAGATGAATCCGACATGTGTATATTTAGAGGGTAGCTACAGGCAGATGAGTCCAAAGTGTTCATACACAGAGAGTTGGCTACATATTTGATGAGTCCAACATGTACATATACTGAGAGATAATTACATGCCAGACAAGTCCAATATGTTCATGTACAGAGAGATATCAACATGGCAGATCAGCCCAACATATCCATGTACACAGAGCTAACTACATGGCAGAGTAGTGCAACATTTCCATAAAAAGAGTTCTAGCTATGTGGCAGATGAGTCCAACATGTGTATATTTAGAGGGCTATCTATAAGGCAGATGAGTCCAACATGTTCATACACCGAGAGCTGACTACATGGATGATGAGTCAAACATGTCCATATACTGTAAGCTAGCCTCATGGCAGAGTAGTCAAACGTATCCATATACAGAGTACTAGCTGCATGGTAGATGTTTCTAACATGTCCATATACTGAGAGTCAGCTACATGGCAGATGAATCCACCATGTGTATATTTAGAGGGCTAGCTACAAGGCAGATGAGTCCAAAATTTTCATACACAGAGAGTTGGCTACATGGCTGATGAGTCCATCATGTCCATATACAAAGAGCTATCTACATGGCAGACAAATCCAATATCTTCATATACAGAGAGCTACCTACATGGTAGATCATTCCAACATATCCATTTACAGAGAGCTAGATACATGGCAGATGTGTCCAAAATGTCCATATATAAAGAGCTTACTACATGACAGAGTAGTGTAACATTTCCATATACAAAGTTCTAACTACATGGCATATGAGTCCAACAAGTCCATATTCAAAGAGCTAACTACATGGCATACAAGTCCAATATGTTCATATACAGAGAGCTACCTGCATGGCATATCAGTGCAACACGTTCATGCACAGAGAGCTAGCTACATGGCACTCTAGTCCTACATGTCCATATACAAAGTACTAGCTATAAGGCAGATAAGTACAACATGTCCATATCCTGAGAGTTAGCTACATGACAGATGAGTCCAACATGTGTATATTTAGAGGGCTAGCTACAAGGGAGATGAATCCAACATGTCCAAATACTGAGAAATAGCTACATGGTAGACAAGTCCAACATGTTCATATACAGAAAGCTAACTACATGGCAGATCAGTCCAACATATCCATGCACAAAAAGATAACTACACGACAGATGAGTGGAAAATGTCCATATACACAGA
>NW_006408973.1:196805-201742 GCF_000296735.1 Chrysochloris asiatica
AGAGTTAGATACATGTCAAATAATATCTTCATATACAGAGAGCAACCTAAACAGCAGATCACTCCAACATATCCATATACAGAGAGCTAGCTACATGGCAGAGTAGTGCAACATTTCCATATACAGAGTTCTAGCTACATGGCAGATGAGTTGAGCATGTCCATATACTTAGAGCTAGCTACATGTCAGAGTAGTCTAACATGTCCATATACAGAGAGATAGCTACATGGCAGAGTAGTGCAAGACTTCGATATACAGAGTTTTAGCTATGCGGATGATGAGTCCAACGTGTCCTTATACTGAGAGCTAGCGACATGGCAGAGTCATCCAACATGTCCATATACTGAGAGTTATCTACATGGCAGATCAGTCCAACATATCCATGTACACAGAGCTAGCTACATGGCAGAGTGGTGCAACGGTTCCATATACAGAGTCCTAACTACATGGCTGATGAGTCCAACATGTCCATATACTGAGAATTAGCTACATGGCAGACAAGTCCAATATGTTCATATACAGAAAGCTACCTACATTGCAGATCAGTCCAACATACCCATGCAAAAAAAGCTAGCTACATGACAGATGAGTAGAAAATGTCCATATACTGAGAACTATCTATATGGCAGTGTAGTGCAACATTTCCATATACAAAATTCTAGCTACATGTCAGATGAGTCCAACATGTCCATATACTGAGAGCTATCTACATGACAGATTAGACCAACATGTCCATATACAGAGAACTATCTACATGGCCGATGAGTCCAACGTGTCCATATACTGAGAGTTAGCTACATCACAGAAGAGTCCAACATGTGTATATATAGAAGAGTAGCTACAAGGATGATGAGTTCAACATGTTCATACAGAGGCATCTGGCTACATGGCTAATGAGTGCAACATGTACATATACTGAGAGCTAGCTACATGGCAGACAAGTCTAATATGTTCATATACAGTGAGCTACCAACATGTCAGATCAGTCCAACATATCCATGCATAGAGACCTAGCTCCCTGTGACATGAGTCACAAATGTCCATATGCAGGGAACTAGCTGCATGGCAGAGTAGTCCACCATTTCCATATACAGAGTCCTAGTTACATTGCAGATGAGGCCAACATGTCCATATACTGAGTGTTAGCTACATGGCAGATGAGTACAACATGTGTATATATAGAGGAGTAGCTACAAGGCAGATGAATCCAACATGTTCATACAGAGAGAGCTGGCTTCATGGCTGATGAGTCCCATATGTCCATGTATAGAAAGCTATGTACATGGCAGATCAGTTCAACATATCCATGCACAGAGAACTAGCTACATGGCAACTGAGTCCAAAATGGCCTTATACAGAGAGTTACCTGCATGGGAGAGTAATCCAACATGTTCAGATTCAGAGTACTAGCTACATGGCAGATGAGTCCAATATGTCCATATGCTGAGAGTTAGCTACAGGGCAGATGAGTCCAACATGTGTATATATAGAGGACAAGTTACAAGGCAGATGATACCAACATATTCATAAAGAGACAGCTGGCTACATGGCTGATAAGCCCAACATGTCCATATACAAAGCAAGCTACCTGGCATACAATACCAATATGTTCATATACAGAGAGCTACCTACATGGTAGAACAATCCAAAATATCGTTGTACAGAAAGCTAGCTACATGGCAGACGAGTCACAAATGTCCATATCCAGAGAGCTAACTACCTGGCAGGGTTGTACAGCATTTCCATATACAGAGAACTAGCTACATGGCAGATGAGTCCAACGTGTCCATATATTAAAAACTAGCTACATGACACAATATTCCAATATGCCCATATACAGAGTACTAGCTACATGGCATATGAGTCCAACATGGCCATAAACTGAGTGTTACCTAGATGGCAGATGAATCCAACATGTGTGTATTTAGAGGGCTAGCTACAAGGCAATTGAGTCCATAATGTTCATACATAGAAAGTTGGCTACAAGGCTGATTAGTCCAACATGTCCATATACAAAGAGCTAGCTACATGGCATACAATACCAATATGTTCATATACAGAGAGCTACCTACATGGTAGATCAATCCAACATATCCATTTACAGAGAGCTAGCTACATGGCAGACGAGTCCAAAATGTCCATAAATAGAATGCAAGCTACATGACAGAGTAGTGCAACATTTCCATATACAGAGGTCAAGCTACATGGCAGATGAGCAACATGTCCATATTCAAAGAGCAAATTACATGGCATACAAGTCCAATATGTTCATATACAGAGAGCTACTTACACTGCAGGTCACTCCAACATTGTAATGCCCAGAGAGCTAGCTACATGGCAGAGTAGTCCTACATGTCCATATGCAGAGTACTAGCTACAGGGCAGATGAGTCCAACATGTCCATATACTGAGACGTAACTACATGGCAGATGACTCCAACATGTGTATGTTTAGAGGACTCGAAACAAGGCAGATGAATCCAACATGTTCATACACAGACAGCTGACTACATTACTGGTGAGTCAAATATGTCCATATACTGAGAGCGAACTACATGGCAGATAAGTCCAATATGTACATGTATAGAGAGCTACCTACATGGCAGATCAGTCAAACATATCCATGTACACAGAGCTAACTAAATGGCAAAGTAGTGCAACATGTCCATAAGCAGAGTTCTAGCTACATGACAGATGAGTCCAAAAAGTGTATATTTAGAGGGCTAGCTACAAGGCAGATAAGTCCAACATGTTCATACACAGAGAGCTGGCTACATAGCAGAAGAGTCAACATGTCAATATACTGAGAGTTAGCTACCTGTTAGATGAGTCCAATATGTGTATATTTAGAGGGCTAGTTACATGGCAGAGTTGTGCAACATTTCCATATATTGAGTTCTAGCTACATGGCAGATAAGTCCAACATGTCCATATACAGAGAGCTACCTACATGGCAGAGTAGTGTAATATTTCCATATACAGAGTTATAGCAACATGGCAGATGATACCAACGTGTCCATATACAGAGAGTTAGCTACAAATTCAGAGTAATGCAATATATCCATATACAGAGTTCAAGCAACATTGCAGATGAGACCAACATATCCATACATTGACAGCTAACTACATGGCAGATAAGTCCAACATATGTATATATAGAAGAATGGCTACAAGACAGATGAGTCCAACATGTTCATACATAGAAAGCTGCCTACATGCTGATGAGTCCAATATGTTCATATATAGAGAGCTACCTACATGGCAGATCAGTCCAACATATCAATTTACAAAGAGCTAGCTACTTGGAAAACGAGTCCAAAATGTCCATATAAAGAGAGCAAGATACATGGCAGAGTACTGCAACATTTCCATATACAGAGTTCATGCTACATTGCAGATGAGTCCAACGTGTCCATATACAGAGAGTTAGCTACACGGCAGAGTAGTGCAACATTTTCATATACAGAGTTCTACCTACATGGCAGAAAAGTCCAACTTGTCCATATATAGAGAGCTAGCTACATTGCAGAGTAGTATAACGTGTCCATATACAGAGTACCAGCTACATGGCAGATGAGTCCAACATATGTATATGCAGAGGAATAGCTACAAGGCAGATGAGTCCAACATGTTTATACATAGAAAGCTAGCTACATGGCTGATGAATTCAACATGTCCATTACACAGAGCTGGCTACATGGCAGACAAGTCCAATATGTTCATATACAGAGAGCTACCTCCATGGCAGATCAGTCCAAAATATCCATATACAGAAAGCTAGCTACATGGCAGACGAGTCCAAAATGTCCATATACAGAGAGATAGCTACATGGCAGATGAGTCCAACGTGTCCATGTACAGAGAGCTAGCTACATGACAGACTACAGAAACATTTCCATATACAGTGTTCAAGCAACATGGCAGATGAGTCCAACATGTCTATACTTAGTGAGCTATCTATAAAGCAGATGAGTCCAACATGTTCATACACAAACAGATGACAATGTGGCTGATGAGTCCAACATGTCCATATTCTGTAAGCTAGCCTTATGAGAGAATAGTCCAACATATCCATATACAGAGAACTAGCTACATGGCAGATGTGTTTCACATGTCCATATACTGAGAGTTAGCTACATGGCAGATGAGTCCAACATGTTCATACAGAGAAAGCTGCATACATGTTTGATGAGTACAAAATGTCCATATACTGTAAGCTAGTCACATGGCAGAGTAGTCCAACATATCCATATACAGTGTACTGGCTACATGGCAGATGTGTCTAACATGTCCATATACTGAGAGTTAGCTTCATGGCAGATGAATCCAACATGTGTATTTTTAGAGGGCTAGCTACAAGGCAGATGAGTCCAACGTGTTCATACACAGAGAGGTGGCTATGTGGCTGATGAGTCCAACATGTCCATCTACAAAGAGCTAGCTACATGGCAGACAATTCCAATATGTTCATATACAGAGAGTTAACTACATGGTAGATCAGTCCAACAAATTCACTTACAGAAAGCTAGCTACATGGCAGACAAGTACAAAATGTCTATATATAGAATGCAAGCTACATGACAGAGTAGTGCAACATTTTCATATACAGATTTCTAGCTGCATGGCAGATGAGTCCAATGCGTCCATATACAGAGAACTCGCTACATGCCAGAGTACAGCAACATTTCCATATACAGAGTTTGAGCTATGAGGCAGATGAGTCCAACATGTATATATTTAGAGGGCTATCTATAAGGCAGATGAGTCCAACATGTTCATACACAGAGAGCTGCATACATGGGTGATGAGTACAAAATGTCCATATACTGTAAGCTAGTCACATGGCAGAGTAGTCCAACTTATGCATATACAGTGTACTAACTACATGGCAGATGTGTCTAACATGTCCATATACTGAGATTTAGCTACATGGCAGAT
>NW_006408973.1:202142-204435 GCF_000296735.1 Chrysochloris asiatica
GGCAGATGAGTCCAACATGTGTATATTTAGAGGGCTATCTATAAGGCAGATGAGTCTAACATGTTCATACACAGAGAGCTGCATATATGGGTGATGAGTACAAAATGTCCATATACTGTAAGCTAGTCACATGGCAGAGTACTCCAACATATCCATATGCAGTGTACTAGCTACATGGTAGATGTGCTTAACATATCCATATACTGAGAGTTAGCTACATGGCAGATGAATCCAACATGTGTATATTTAGAGGGCTAGCTACCAGGCAGATGACTCCAATGTGTTCATACACAGAGAGTTGGCTACATGGCTGATGAGTCCAACATGTCCATATACAAAGAGTTAGCTAGCTACATGGCAGACAATTCCAATATGTTCATATACAGAGAGTTTCCTACATGGTAGATCAGTCCAACATATCCATTTACAGAGATCTGGCTACATGGCAGACAAGTCCAATATGTTCATAAACAGAGAGCTACATACTTGGCAGATCAGTCCAAAATATCCATGTACAGAAAGCAAGCTACATGGCAGACGAGTCCCAAATGTCCATATACAGAGAGATAGCTACATGGCAGATGAGTCCAATGTGTCCATATACAGAGAGATAGCTACATGACAGAGTACAGAATCATTTCCATATACAGTGTTCAAGCTACATGGCAGATGAGTCCAATATGTGTATGTTTAGTGGGCTATCTATAAGGCAGATGAGTCCAACATGTTCATACACAAACAGCTGACTATGTGACTGATGAGTCCAACATGTTCATATACTGTAAGCTAGCCTTATGACAGAATAGTCCAACATATCCATATACAGAGTACTAGCTACATGGCAGATGTGTCACATGTCCATATACTGAGAGTTAGCTACATGGCAGATGAGTCCAACATGTGTATATTTAGAAGGCTATCTACAAGGCAGATGAGTCTAACATGTTCATACACAGAGAGCTGCCTACATGGTTGATGAGTACAAAATGTCCATATACTGTAAGCTAGTCACATGGCAGACTAGTCCAACATATCCATATACAGTGTACTGGCTACATGGCAGATGTGTCTAACATGTCCATATACTGAGAGTTAGGTACATGGCAGATGAATCCAACATGTGTATATTTAGAGGGCTAGCTACAAGGCAGATGAGTCCAACATGTTCATACACAGAGAGTTGGCTACATGGCTGATGAGTCCAACATGTCCATATACAAAGAGCTAGCTAGCTACATGGCAGACAATTCCAATATGTTCATATACAGAGAGTTACCTAAATGGTAGATCAGTCCAACACATTCATTTACAGAAAGCTAGCTACATGGCAGACAAGTACAAAATGTCCATATATAGAATGCAAGCTACATGATAGAGTAGTGCAACATTTTCATATACAGATTTCTAGCTGCATGGCAGATGAGTCCAACGTGTCCATATACAGAGAACTAGCTACATGGCAGAGTACAGCAACATTTCCATATACAGAGTTCTAGCTATGAGGCAGATGAGTCCAACATGTGTATATTTAGAGGGCTATCTATAAGGCAGATGAGTCCAACATGTTCATACACAGAGAGCTGCTTACATGACTGATGAGTACAAAATGTCCATATACTGTAAGCTAGTCACATGGCAGAGTAGTCCAACTTATCCATATACAGTGTACTAGCTACATGTCAGATGTGTCTAACATGTCCATATACTGAGATTTAGCTACATGGCAGATGAATCCAACATGTGTATATTTAGAGGGCTAGCTACAAGGCAGATGAGTCCAACATGTTCATACACAGAGAGTTGGCTACATGCCTGATGAGTCCAACATGTCCAATTCCAATATGTTCATATACAGAGAGTTTCCTACATGGTAGATCAGTCCAACATATCAATTTACAGAGAGCTGGCATACATGGCAGACGAGTCCATAATGTCCATATCTAGAACGCAAGCCAAATGACAGAGTAGTGCAACATTTCCATATTCAGAGGTGAAGCTACATGGCAGATGAGTCCAACATGTTCATATTCAAAGAGCAAATTACATGCCATACAAGTCCAATATATTCATATACAGAGAGCTACCTACATTGCAGGTCACTCCAACATTGTCATGCACAAAGAGCTAGCTATATGGCAGAGTAGTCCTACATGTCCATATACAGAGTACTAGCTACATGGCAGATGAGTCTAACATGTGTATATTTGGAGGGCTAGATACAAGGAGCTCTTGTAGCATAGTGGTTACGAATTGGGCTGCGAACCTTAAGGTCAGCGGTTCAAAACTACCAGCC
>NW_006408973.1:205500-207849 GCF_000296735.1 Chrysochloris asiatica
ATGGCAGAGTAGTCCAACATGTCCATATACAGAGTACTAGCTTCATGGCAGATGAGTCAAACTTGTCCATATACTGTGAGTTAGGTATGGGTCAGATGATTCCAACTTGTGTATATTTAGAGGACTAGCTACATGGCAGAGCAATCCAATATATTCATAAACAGAGAGTTACCTACATAGCAGATCAGTCCAACATATCCATATACAGAGAGCTAGCTACATGGCAGATGATTCCAAAATGTACTTTTACAGAGAGCTCGCTACATGGCAGTGTTGTGAAACATTTCCATACACAGAGTTCTGGCCACATGGCTGATGAGTTCAACGTGTCCATTATAGAGAGAGCTAGCTACATGGCAGAGTAGTGCAACATGTCCATATACAGATTTCTAGATACATGGCAGTTGAGTCCATTGTATCTATGTATTCAGAGCAAGCTACATAGCAGTGTAGTCCAACATGTCTATATACAGTGCACTAGCAACATGGCAGAGAGTTCCACATATTCATACATAGAGAGCTGACTACATGGCTGATAGGTCCAACATGTCCATATACTGACTGCTAGCTACATGGCAGACAGTCCAATATATTCATACACAGAAATCTACCTACACAGCTGATCAGTCCAACATATCCATGTACAGAGAGCTAGCTACATGGCAAACGTGTATAAAAACGTCCATATACAGAGAGTTAGCTACATGGCAGAGTAGTGCAACATGTCCATAAGCAGAGTTCTAGCTACATGTCAGATGAGTCCAAAAAGTGTATATTTTTAGGGCTAGCTAAAAGGCAGAATAGTCCAATATGTTCATACACAGAGAGCTGGCTACATAGCAGAGGAGTCAACATGTCGATATACTGAGAGTTAGCTACCTGGCAGATGAGTCCAATATGTGTATATTTAGAGAGCTAGCTACTTGGCAGAGTAGTGCAACTTTTCCATATACCGAGTTCTAGCTACATGGCAGATTAGTCCTACACGACCATGTACAGAGAGCTAGCTACATGGCAGAATAGTGCAATATTTAAATATACAGAGTTCTAACTGCCACATGTCCATATACAGAGTACCAGCAACATGGCAGATGAATCCAGTGTATCCATATATTGACAGCTACCTACATGGCAGATGAATCCAACATATGTATAGATAGAGGACTACCTACAAGGCAGATGAGTCTAACATGTTCATTCATAGAAAGCTGCCTACATGCTGATGAGTCCAATATATTCATATATAGAGAGCTACCTACATGGCAGATCAGTCCAACATATCCATGCACAGAGAGCAACCTACATGGCAGATGAGTTCAAAATGTCCATATAAAGAGAGCTAGCTACATGGCAGAGTAGTGCAACATTTCCATATACAGAATTCAAGCTTTATGGCAGATGAGTCTAACGTGTCCATATACAGAGAGTTAGCAAAATGGCAGTGTAGTGCAACATTTCCATATACAGAGTTCTAGCTACATGGCAAAGTAGCCAAACGTGTCCATATATGAGAGCTAGCTAAATGGCAGAGTAGTCCAACATGTCCTTACACAGAATACTAGCTACATGGCAGATGACTCCAACATGTCCATATAATGAGATTTAGCTACAGGGCAGATTAGTCCAACATGTGTATATTTAGAGTATATGAAGATATTGCTGAGAAGATCAATATCTTCATATACATACAACTACCTACAAAGCAGATCAATCCGACATATCCATGTACAGAGAGCTAGCTACATGGCAGACCAGTCCCAAAAGTCCATATTCAGAGAGGTAGCTACATGGCAGTGTAGTGCAACATTACATATACAGAGTTCTAGCTACATGGCAGATGAATCCAACTTTTCCATATACAGAGAGCTAGCTACATGGCAGAGTAGTGCAACATGTCCATATACAGAGTTCCAGCTACATAGCAGATGAGTCCAACATATGTATATACAGAGGACTTGCTTCAAGGCAGATGAGTCCAACATGTTCATACACATAAAGAAAGCTACATGGCTGATGAATCCAGCATGTCCATTACTGAGAGCTGGCTACATGGCAGACAAGTCCAATATGGTCATATACAGAGAGCTACCTACTTGGCAGATCAGTCCAACATATCCATGTAGTGATATTGAGCTACATGGCAGACAAGTCTGAAATATCCATATACAGAGAGCTAGCTCTGGTAGCGTAGTGGTTACGAATCAGGCTGTGAACCGCAAGGTCAGCAGTTCGAAACTACCAGCGGTTCCGCGGCAGAAAGATGAGGCGTTCTGCTCCCGTAAAGATTTACAGCCTCCGAAACCCTGTGCAGGGTCGCTATGAGTCGGAAGCGACTCCACGGCACTTAAC
>NW_006408973.1:207949-208618 GCF_000296735.1 Chrysochloris asiatica
CTGCTCCCGTAAAGATTTACAGCCTCCGAAACCCTGTGCAGGGTCGCTATGAGTCGGAAGCGACTCCACGGCACTTAACAACAACAACAACAACAGCTACATGGCAGTGTAGTACAAAATGTCTATTAGCTATATGGCAGATGTGTCCAACATGTCCATATATAGAGAGCTAGCTACATGGCAGAGTAGTGCAACAATTCCATATACAGAGTTCTAGCTACATGGCAGATGAGTCCAACATGTCCATATACAGAGAGCTAGCTAAATGACAAAGTATAGATACATTTCCATATACAGAGTTCTAGCTACGTGGCAGATTAGTCCAACATGTGTATATTTAGTGGGATATCTATAAGGCAGATGAGTTCAACCTATTCATACACAGAGAGCTAACTACGTGGTTGATGAGTACAACGTGTCCATATATTGTAAGCTAGCCTTATGACAGAGTAGTCCAACATATCCATATACAGAGTACTAGCTACATGGCAGAAGTGTCTCACATGTCCATATACTGAGATCTGGCTACATGGCAGATGAATACAACATGTGTTTATTTAGAGGACTAGCTACAAGGCAGGTAAGTCCAACATGTTCATACACAGAGAGTTGACTACATGTCAGACGAGTCCAAAATTTCCATATAGAGAGAGCTAGCTACATGACAGA
>NW_006408973.1:208795-211555 GCF_000296735.1 Chrysochloris asiatica
TATATTTAGAGGGCTAGCTACAAGGCAGATGAATCCAACATGTTCATACAAAGACAGCTGGCTACATTGCTGAGAAGCCCAGCAAGTGCATATACTGAGAGCTAATTACCTGGCATAAAAGTCCAACATTTTAATGTACAGAGAGCTACATACATTGCAAATTAGTCCAACATATCCATGTACACAGAGATAGCTACATGGCAGAGTAGTGCATCATTTCCATATACACAGTTCTAGATACATAGCAGATGAGTCCACATTGTGCATATACTGAGAGCTAACTAAATAAAAAAGTAGTCCAACATGTCCATATACTTAGAGCTAGCTACACAGCAGACAAGTCATATATGTTCATATATAGAGAGCTACCTACATGTCAGATCAGTCCAACATGTCCATGTACGCAGAGATAGTTATTTGGCAGAGTTGTGCAACATTTCCATATACAGAGTTTTAGCTACAAGGCAGATGAGTACAACGTGTCCATATACAGAGAACTAGATACATGGCAGAATAGTGAAACATTTCTGTATACAGAGATATAGCTACATGGCAGATGTGTCCAACGTGTCCATATACTGAGAGCTAGCTACATGGCAGAGCAGTCACACATGTCCATATACAGAATTCAACCTACAGGGCAGATAAGTCCAACATGTCCATATACTGAGAGTTAGTTACATGGCAGAGGAGTCCAAAATGTGTATATTTAGAGGGCGTGCAGTAAGGCAGATGAGTCCAACATGTCCATATATGAGCGCTTGCTACATGGTAGAAAATTACATTATGTTCATATACATAGAGATACCTACATGGAAGATTCGTCCAACAGAGATGAGTCCAAAATGTCCATATAAAGAGAGCTACCTATATGGCAGAGTAGTGCATCATTTCCATATACAGAGTTATAGCTACATGTCAGAAGAGTCCAACAAGTCCATATATAGAGAGCTAGCTACATGGCAGAGTAGTGCAACATTTCCATACACAGAGCTCTTGCTCCATGGCAGATGAAGTCAACGTATTCACATACTGAGAGCTAGCTACATGGCAGAGTAGTCAAACATGTCCATATACAGAGTTCTAGCTACATGGCTGATGTGTCCAACGTATCCATATACTCAGATCTAGCTACATGGCACAGTAGTCCAACATCTCCATATACAAAGTACTACGTACATAGCAAATGAGTCTAACATGTCCATATACTGAGAGTTAGTTATATGGCAGATGAGTCCAACATGCGTATATTTATAGGGAAAGAAACAAGGCAGATGAGTACAACATGTTCATACAGAGAGAGCTGGCTACATGGCTGATGAATCCAACATGTCCATATACGGAGAGCTACCTACATGGCAGACCAGTCTAATACATTAATATTCAGAGAGCTACCTACATGGCAAACCAGTCCAACATATCCATGTACAGAGATCTGGCTACATGGCCGATGAGTCCCAAATGTCCATATAAAGAGAGCTAGCTACTTGGCAAAATAGTGTAACATTTCCATATACAGAGAATTAGCTACAGGAAAGATGAGTCCAATGTGTCCATATACTGAGAGCCAGCTATATGGCACAGTCGTCCAACACGTCCATATACAGAGTACTAGCTACATGGCAGATGAGATGAATATGTCCATATATTGAGAGTTAATTACATGGCAGATGAGACCAACATGTGCACATTTATGGGACAAGCTACAAGGCATTCGAGTCCAAAATGTCTGTATACAGAGATCTAGATACAGGGCAGATGAGTCCAACGAGTTCATATACTGAGAGCCAGCTTTATGGGAGAGTAGTCCAACATGTCGATATACAGAGTACTAGCTGCATGGCAGATGATACCAACATGTCCATATATTGAGAGTTAATTATATTGCACATGCGACCAACATGTGCACATTTATGGGACAAGTTACAAGGCATACAAGTCCAAAATGTCCATATACAGAGAGAGCTAACTACATGGCAGATGAGTGTAACATTTCCATATATAGAGAATTAGCTACAGGGCAGATGAGTCCAACGTGTCCATATACTGAGAGCCAGCTATATGTCAGAGTCGCCCAACACGTCCATATACAGAGTACTAGCTACATGGCAGATGAGATAAATATGTCCATATATTGAGAGTTAATTACATGGCAGATGAGACCAACATGTGCATATTTATGGGGCAAGCTACCAGGCATACGAGTCCAAAATGTCCATATACAGAGAGCTAGCTACATGGCAGGGTAGTATATTATTTCCATATACAGAAATCTAGCTACATGGCAGATGTGTCCAATGTGTCCATATACAGAGTACTAGCTACATGGTAGATGAGTAAAATATGTACATATATGGAGAGTTAGGTAAACGGCTTATGAGTCCAACATGTGTATGTACAGAGGACTAGCTACAAGGCAGATGAGTCCAACATGATCATACGGAGAGAGCTGGCTACCTGGCTAATGAGTCTCAAATGTATGTATACAGAGAGCTAGCCACATGACAGAAAAGTCCAATATGTTCATATACTGAGGGCTAATTACATGGCAGATCAGTCCATCTACTGAGAGTTAGCTACATGGCACATGAGTCCAACATGTGTATATGTAGAAAACTAGCTACAATTCAGATGAGTTCAACATGTTCATACAAAGAGAGATGGCTACGTGGATGATGAGTCCAACATGTCCATATACAGAGAGCTAGCTACATGGCAGACAAGTTCAATATGTTCATATACAGAGAGCTACCTACATGG
>NW_006408973.1:211655-231512 GCF_000296735.1 Chrysochloris asiatica
GAGTCCAAAATGTCCATATACAGAGATCTCGCTCCATGGCAGATAGTGCAACATTTACATATACAGAGCTCTAGCTACATGGCAGAAGACTCCAACATGTCCATATGCTGAGAGCTAGCTACATGGCAGAGTAGCACAACATGTCCATATAAAGAGTACTAGCTACATGGCAGATGAATCCAATATGTCCATGTACTGAGTGTTAGCTAAAAGACAGATGAATCCAACTTGTGTATATATAGTGGACAAACTAAAACACAGATGAGTCCAAAATGTTCATACAGAGAGAGCTGGCTACATGGCTGATGAGTCCAACATATCCATATACAGAAAGGTAGCTAATTGGCAGACAAGTCCAACATGTTTATATAGAGAGAGCTACCTACATCGCAGATCAGTCCAACATATGCATGCACAGAGAGCTAGCTACATGTCAGACGAGTCCAAAATGTCAATATACAGAGAGTTAGCTACATGGCAGAGTACTGCAACATTTCCATATACAGAGATCTATGTACATGGCAGACGAGTCCAACGTGTCCATATACTGAGAGTTAGCTACATGACAGATGAGTCCAACATATGTATCTCTAGAGTTCTACCTACAAGGCAGATGAGCCTTAGATGTTCATACACAGAGAGATGGCTACATGGCCATTGAGTCCAACATGTCCATATACTGAGAGCTACCTATATGGAATACAAGTCCAATATGATCATATACAGAGAGCTACCTATGGCAAATCAGTCCAATATATCCATGAACAGAGCGCTAGCTACATGACATAAGAGTCCAAAATGTCCATATACAGAGAGCTAGCTACATGGCAGAGTAGTGAAACATTGCCATATACAGAGAGCTATCTATATGACAGACAAGTCCAATATGTTCATATACAGAGAGATACCTACATGGTAGATCAGTCCAATATATCCATGCACAGAGAGCTGGCTACATGACAGACGATTCCAAAATGTCCATATACAGAGTGTTAGCTACATGGCAGAGAAGTGCCACATTTCCATATACAGAATTCAAGCTACATGGCTGATGATTTCAACGTGTCCATATACTGAGAGTTAGCTACTTGGCAGATGAATCCAACATGTGTATATTTAGAGGGCTACCTACACGTTAGATGTGTCCAAGATGTTCATACATAGAGAGCTGGCTACATGGCTGATGAATCCAACATGTCCATATACAGAGAACTAGCTACATGGCAGACAAGTGCAATATTTTCATATGGAGAGAGCTAACTACATGGCAGATTAGTTGAAAATATCCATATGCAGAAAGCTAGCTACATGAAAGTGTAGTGCAACATTTCCATATTCAGAGACCTAGCTACATGGCAGATGACTCCAACATGTCCATAAACAGAGAGCAGGCTACAAGATAGATCAGTCCAACATGTTCATACACAGAGAGCTGGTTGTATGGCTGATGACTCCTACATGTCCGTAAACAGAGAGCTAGCTACATGGCACACAAGTCCAATATCTTCATATACAGAAAGCTTACTACATGGCAGATCAGTGAAACATCTCCATGTACAGAGAACTGGCTACATGACAGACGAGTCCAAAATGTCCATATACAAAGTGTTAGCTACATGGCAGAGTACTGCAACATTTCCATATACAGAGTTCAAGCTACATGGCAGATGATTCCCACGTGTCCATATACTGAGGGTTAGCTACATGGCAGAAGAATCCAACATAGGTAAATTTAGAGGGCTACCTACAAGGCAGACAAGTTCAACATGTTCATACAGAGAGTACTGGCTACATGGCTGATGAGCCATGTCCATATACTGAGAGCTAGCTACATGACAGACAAGTCAAATATGTTCATATACAGATAGAAACCTACATGTCAGATCAGATCAACATATCCCTGTATAGAGAGTTAGCCACATGTTAGACCAGTCCAAAAATGTCCATATACACAGAGCTAGATACATGGAAGAGTAGAGCAACATTTCCTTATAAAGAGTTCTAGCTACTTGTCAGATGTGTCCAACATGTTCATATAATGAGAGGTAGTTACATGGCATAGAAGTCCAACATGTCCATATACAGAGTATTTATATAGGGTAGGAGCTACAAGGCAGATGAATACAACATATTCATGCAGAGAGAGCTGGCTACATGGCTGATGAGTGCAACATATCCATATACAGAGATCTATCGACATGGCACACAAGTCCAACTGGTTCATATACAGAGAGCTACCTACATGGCAGATCAGTCCAACATAGCCATGCACAGAGAGCTGGCTACATGGCAGACAAGTTTAGTATGTCCATATACACAGAGCTGGCAACACGGCAGAGTAGTGCCACATTTCCATATACAGAGATCTAGCTCCATGACAGATGAGCCCAACGTGTCCATATAATGAGAGCTAGCTACATGGGAGAGAAGTCCAACATGTCCATATACAGAGAACTAGCTACATGGTAGATGAGTCCAACATGTCGATACATTGATATTTAGCTACATTTAGTTCAACATGTGTATAAATAGAGGACTAGATACAAGGCCGATGAGTCCAAAATGTTCATTCAGAGGGAGCTGGCTACTTGGCTGATGAGTCCAACATGTGTTTATATAGAGGACTAACTACAAGGCATATGAGTCCAACATATCCTTGAACAGAGAGCTAGTTACATGGTAGACGAGTCCAAAATGTCCATATACAGAGTGCTAGCTACAAGGTAGAGTAGTGTAACATTTTCATGTACAGAGTTTTAGCTAGATGGCAGATGAGTCCAACGTGTTTATATACTGTGAGTTAGTTACAAGACAGATGAGTGCAACATGTTCATCCAAAGAGAGCAAGCTACATGGCTGATGAATTCAACATGTCCATATCCTGAGAGCTAGCTACATGGCAGACAAGTCCAATATGTTGATAAACAGAGAGCATCCTACACGGCCAATCAGTCCAACATATTTATGCACAGAGAGCTAGCTACATGGCAGACGAGTACAAAATGCCCATATACACAGAGCTAGGAAAATGGTAGAGTACTGCCCCATTTCCACATACAAAGTTCTAGCTCCATGACAGATGAGTCCAACATGTCCATATACTGAGTTAGTTACTTGACAAAGAAGTCCAACATGTCCAAATACAGAGTACTAGCTACTTGGCAGATAAGTCCAACATGTTCATATACTGAGATTTAGCTACATGGCAGATGAGTCCAATATGTCCATATATTGAGATTAGCTACATGGCAGATGAGTCCAACATGTGTATATTTAGAGGGATAGCTATAAGTTAGAGGAGTCCAACATGTTCATACACAGAGAGCTGGCTAGACAGCTGATGACTCCAACATTTCGCTATACTGAGAACTAGCTACATGGCAGACAAGTCCTATAAGTTCATGTAAAGAGTGTTACCTACATGGCAGATCAGTCCAACATATCCATGCACACAGAGCTAGCTACTTGGTAGACGATTCCAAAATTTCCATATACAGAGAGCTAGCTACATGGCAGATGAGTCCAACATGTGTACATTTAGAGGGCTAGCTGCACGCTAGAAGAATAAAACCTGTTCATACCCAGAGAGCTGGCTACATGGCTGATGAGTCCAACATGTCGATATACTGAGAACTAGCTATTTGGCCGACAATTCCAATATGTTCATATAAAGAGAGCTACTTACATGGAAGATCAGTCTAACATTTCCATGTACAGAGAACTAGCTACATGGCAGAAAAGAGCAACATTTCCAAATACAGACTCGAGCACCATGACAGATGAGTCCATCATGTCCATTTATAGAGTACTAGCTACATGCAGATGAGTTCAGCATGTCCATCCACTGAGATTTAGCTACATGGCAGATGAGTCCAACATGTCCATATACTGGGAGCTAGCTCCATAAAAGTGTAGAGCATCATGTCCATTTATAGAGTACTAGCTACATGCAGATGAGTTCAGCATGTCCATCCACTGAGATTTAGCTACATGGCAGATGAGTCCAATATGTGTATATTTAGATGACTAGCTACAAGGTAGATGAGTCCAACTTGTTCATGCAGAGAGAGCTGGCTACATGGCTGATGAGTCCAACATATCCATATACAGAGATCTAGTTACATGGCAGATAAGTCCAACATGTTCATAAACAGAGAGCTTCCTACATGGCAGATCAGTCCAAAATATCCATGCACAGGAAGCTAGCTACATGGCAGACGAGTACAATATGTCTATATACTCAGAGCTAGCAACACGGAAGAGTAATGCCACATTTCCCTATACAGAGTTCTAGCTCCATGGCAGATGACTCAAACTTGTGAATATACTGAGAACTAACTACATGGCAAATGAGTCCAACATGTCCATATACTGAGAGTTAGCTACATGGCAGATGAGTCCAACATGTCCATATATTGAAATTTAGCTACATGGTACATGAGTCCAACATATATAGAACTAGCTACAAGACAGATGAGTCCAACATGTTCATGCAGACAGAGCTGGCTACATGGCTGATGAGTCCAACATAACCATATACAGAGATCTAGCTACATGGCAGACAAGTCCAACATGTTCATATACAGAGAGATATCTACATGGAAGATCAGTCCAACATCTCCATGCTCAGAGCTCGCTTCATGGAAGAGGAGTCCAATATGTCCATATACACAGAGCTACCAAAATGGCAGAGTAGTGCCACATTTCCATATACAGAGTTCTAGCTCCATGGCAGATGACTCAAACTTGTGCATATACTGAGAACTAGCAAATGGCAGAGTAGTCCAACATGTCCATATACTGTGTTCTAGCTACACGGCAAATGAGACCAACATGTCCATATACTGAGAGTTAGGTACATGGCAGATGAGTCCAACACGTGTATATAGAGAAGACTAGCTGAAAGTCAGATGAGTCCAACATGTTCATACACAGAGAGCTGGCTACATGTCTGAGGAGTCCAACATTTCCATGTACAGAGAGCTAGCTACATGGCAGACAAGTCCAATATGTTCATATACAGATAGCTACCTACATGGCACAGCAGTCCAACATATCCATGCACAGAGAGCTAGCAACAGGGCACATGACTCCAAAATGTCCATAAACAGAGACTAGCTACAAGGAAGAGTAGTGCAAAATTTCCATATACAGAGTGCTAGCTACATGACAGATGAGTCCAACATGTCCATATATTGAGAACTAGCTTCATGGTATAAAAGTCCAACATGTCCATATACAGAGTACTAGATACATGGCAGATGAGTCCAACATGTCCAGATGAGAATTAGTTACATGGCAGATAAGTACAGCATGTGTATATTTAGAAGACTCACTACAAGGCAGATGAATCCAACTTGTTCATGCAGAGAGAGCTGGCTATTTGGCTGATGAGTCCATCATATCCATATACAGAGGTCTAGCTACATGGCAGACAAGTACATGTTCATATACAGAGAACTACCTACATGGCAGATCAGTCCAACATATCCATGCACAGAGAGCTAGATACATGGCAGATGATTCCAATATGTCCATATAGAGAGTCTAGCTACATGGAAGAGGAGCGCAACATTTCCATATACAGGGTTGTACGTACATGGCAGATGAGTCCAACGTGTCGATATACTGAGAGCTAGCTACATGGTAGAGAAGTCCAACATGTCAATATACAGAGTACTAACTACATGGCAGATGAGTCCAACATGTCCAGATGAGAATTAGTTACATGGCAGATAAGTACAGCATGTGTATATATAGAAGACTAGCTACAAGGCAGATGAGTCAAACTTGTTCATGCAGAGAGAGGTAGCTACATGGCTGATGAGTTCAACATATCCATATACGTAGATGTAGCTATATGGCAGACAAGTCCAACATGTTCCAATACAGAGAGCTACCTACATGGCAGAACAGTCCAACAAATCCATGCACAGAAAGCTAGCTACATGGCAGATGATTCCAATATGTCCATATACAGAGAGCTAGCAACACAGAAGAATAGTGCCACATTTCCATATACAGAGTACTAGATACATGGCAGATGAGTCCAACATGTCCATATATTAAGAATTAGCTACATGGCAGATAAATCCAATGTGTATATTTAGAGGACTGGCTACAAGGCAGATGAGTCCAACTTGTTCATGCAGAGAGAGCTGGCTACATGGCTGATGAGTCCAACATATCCATATACAGAGATATAGCTACCTGGCAGGCAGTCCAATATGTTCATTTAAAGAGAGCTATCTACATGGCAGATCAGTCCAACATATGCATTCACAGAGAGTTAGCTTCATGCCAGACGAGTCAAATATGTCCATATACACAGAGCTAGCAACATGGCAGAGTAGTGCCACATTTCCATATACAGAGTTCTATCTCCATGGCAGATGAGTCAAACATATCCATATACTGAGAGCTACCTACATGGCAAACAAGTCCAACATTTCCAAATACAGAGTACTAGCAGCAAGGCAGATGAGTCCAACTTGTCCATATTCTGAGATTTAGCTACATGGCAGATGAGTCCAACATGTGTATATATAGAGGACTAGCTACAAGGCACATGAGTCCAACTTGTTCAAGCATTTAGAGCCGGCTACATGGCTGATGAGTCTAACATATCCATAGACAGAGATGTAGCTATATGGTAGACAAGTCCAACATGTTCATACACAGAGCGCTACCTACATTTCAGATCTATCCAACATATCCATGCACAGAGAGATAGCTACATGGCAGACGAGTACAATATGTCCATATACAAAAAGCTAGCAACACAGAAGAATAGTGCCACATTTCCATATACGGAGTTCTAGCTCCATGGCAGATGACGCAAACGTGTGCATCTACTGAAAACTAGCTACATGGCAGAGTAGTCCAACATGTCCATATACAGTGTACTAACTACATGGCAAATGAGTCCAACATGTCCATATACTGAGAGTTAGCTACATGGCAGATGAGTCCAACATGTGTATATATAGAGGACTAGCTGCAAGGCAGATGAGTCCAACATATTCATACACAGAGAGCTGGCTACATGTCTGAGGAGTCCAACATTTCCATATACAGAGAACTAGCTACATGGCAGACAAGTTCAATATGTTCATATACAGAGAGCTAACTATGTGGCAGATCAGTCCAACATATCCATGCTCAGAGAGCTAGCTACATGGAAGACAGGTCCAAAATGTCTATATGGAGACTAGCTTCATGGAAGAGTAGTGCAACATATAAATATACAGTGTTCTAGCTACATGACAGATGAGTCTAACGTGTCCATATATTGAGAGCTAGGTACATGGTATAGAAGTCCAACATGTTAATATACAGAGTAGTAAATACATGGCAGATGAGTCCAACATATCCATATACGAAGATATAGCTACATGGCAGATAAGTCCAACATGTGTATATTTAGAGGAATGATTTAAGGCCGATGAGTCCAACTTGTTCATGCAGAGAGAGCTAGCTACATGGCTGATGATTCCAACATATCCATATACAGATAACTAGCTACATGTCAGGCAAGTCCAACATGTTCTTATATAGAGAGCTGCCTCCATGGCAGATCAGTCCAACATATCCATGCACAGAGAGCTAGCTGCATGGCAGACGATTGCAATATGTCCATATACACAGAGTTGGCAACACGCAGAGAAGTGCCACATTTCTATATACAGAGTTCTAGCTCCATGACAGATGAGTCCAACGTGTCCATATACTGAGAGCTAGCGACATGGCAGAGGATTCCAACATGTCCATATACAAAGTATTACCTACATGGCAGATGAGTCCAACATGTCCATATATTGAGATTTTGGTACATGGCAGATGAGTTCATCATGTGTGTATATCGAGGACTAGCTATAAAGCAGATGGGTCCAACATGTTCCTGCAGAGAGAGCTGGCTACATGGCTGATGAGTCGAACATATCCATATACAGAGATCTAGCTACATAGCAGACATGTCCAATATGTTCATACATATAGAGATATCTACATGGCAGATCAGTCCAACATATCCATGTCCAGAGAGCTCGCAACATGGCAGAAGAGTTCAATATGTCCTTATACAAAGAGCTAGCAACATGGCAGAAGAGTGCCACATTGCCATATACAGAGTTCTGGTTCCATGGAAGATGATTCCAACGAGTCCATATGCTGAGAGCTAGATAAATGGCAGAGAAGTCCAACATGTCCATTTACATAGGACTACCTACATGGCAGATGAGTCCAATTTGTCTATATATTGAAATTTAGCTAAGTGTTAGATAATTCCATTATGTGTATATAGAGAGAACTTGCTACAAGGCAGATGAATCAAGCATATTCATGCAGAGAGAGCTGGCTACATGACTGAAGACTCCAAAATATACATGTACAGAGATCTAACTACATGGCAGACAAGTCCAAAATGTTCATATACATAGAGCTTCTACATGGAACATCAATCCAACATATCAATGCACAGAGAGCTAGCTACATGGCAGAAGATTCCAATATGTCCATATACACATAGCTAGCAACATGACAGAGTAGTTTTACATTTTCATATACAGAGTTCTAGCTCCATGGCAGATGAGTCCAACGTGTCCATATACTGATAGCTAGCTACAAGGCAGAGAAGTCCAACATTTCAATATACAGAGTACTAGCTTCATGGCAGATGAGTCCAACATGTGTATATATAGAGGACTAGCTACAAGGCACATGAGTCCAACATATTCATGCAGAGAGAGCTGGCTACATGGCTGGTGAGTTCAACATATCCAAAGACAGCGGTGTAGCTACATGGCAACAAAGTCCAACATGTTCATACACAGGGAGCTACCTACATTGCAGATCAGTCCAACATATCCATGCACAGAGAGCTAGCAACATGGAAGATGGGTCCAATATGTCCATATACAGAGAGCTAGCAACACGGAAGAATAGTGCCACATTTCCATATACAGAGTTCTAGCTCCATGGAAGATGACTCCAAAGTATGCATATACTGAGAACTAGCTACATGGCAGAATATTCCAACATGTCAATATACAGAGTACTAACTACATGGCAAATGAGTCCAACATGTCCATATACTGAGAGTTAGCTACATGGCAGAAAAGTCCAACAAGTGTATACTTAAAGGACTGGCTTCAAGGCAGATGAGTCCAACTTGCTCATGCAGAGAGAGCTAGCTACATGGCTGATGATTTCAACATATCCATATGCAGAATGCTAGCTACGTGGCAGACAAGTCCAACATGTTCATATACAGAGAGCCTGCTAGATGGCAGAGAAGTCCTACATGTCCATATATAGAGTACTAGCTGTATGGCAGATGAGTCCAACATGTCCATATACTGAGAGTTAGCTACATGACAGATGAGCCCAACATATGTATAATTAGAGGAATAGCTACAGGGCAGATGAGTCCAACTTGTTCATGCAGAGAGAGCTGCCTACATGGCAGAAGAGTCCAACTTATCTATTTACAAAGATGTAACTACATGGCAGACCAGTCCAACATGTTAAAAAATAGAGAGCTACCTACATAGCAGATGAGTCCAACATATGCATATAAACAAATCTAGCACCACAACAGTGTAGTACCACATTTCCATATATAGAGTACTAGCTCCATGACAGATGAGGCCACCGTGTCCATATACTGAGGGTAGCTACAAGGCAGAGAAGTCCAACATGTCCATATACAGAGATCTAGCTATCTGGCAGGCAGTCCAATATGTTCATATACAGAGAGCTACCTACATGGCAGATCAGTCCAACATATCCATGCACAGATCTAGCTACATGGCAGACTACTCCAGTATGTTCATATATACAAAGTTAGCAACATGGCAGAGTACTGCCACATTTCCATACACAGAGTTATAGCTCCATGGCAGATGATTCCAACATGTCAATATACTGAGAGCCAGCTACATGTCAGAGAAGTCCTACATGTCCATATACAGAGTTCTAGCTACATGGCAGGTTAGTCCAACATGTTCAAATCCAAAGTACTAGCTACATGGCACATGATTCCATCCTGTCCATATACTGAGTGTTAGCTACATGGCAGATGAGTCAAACATGTTCAAGCAGAGAGAGCTGGCTACATGCTGATTAGTCCTACATATCCATAAAGAGAGAGCTAGCAACATGACAGACTAGTCCAATATGTCCATATACACAGAGCTAGCAACACAGCAGAGTAGTGCCACATTTCCATCTACAGAGATTCTAGCTGCATGTAAGATGACCCAACGTGTTCATAAACTGAGAACTAGCTACAATGCAGAGTAGTCCAACATGTCTATATATAGAGTACGAGCTACATGGCAGATGAGTCCAATATATCCATATACTGAGAGTTAGCTACATGGCAGATGTGACCAACAAGTTTATATATAAAGGACTAGCTCCAAGGGACATGTGTCAAGCATTTTCATACACAGAGAACTGGCTACATGTCTGAGGAGTCCAACATTTCCAAATACAGAGATCTAGCTAGATCACAGGCAAGTCTAACATGTTCATATACAGAGAGCTACGTACATGGCAGATCAGTCTAACTTATCCATGCACACAGAGCTAGCTACATGGAAGAGGATTTCAATGTGTCCATAAACACAGAACTAGCAACATGGCAGAATAGTGCCACGTTTCCATTTATGGAGTTCTAGCTCAAAGGTAGATGAGTTCAGTGTGTCCATAAACTGAGAGCTATCTACATGGTAGAGAAGTCCAACATGTCCATATACAGAGTACTTGCTATATGGCAGATGAGTCGAACATGTCCATATATTGAGATATAGCTATACGGCAGATGAGTCCAACATGTGTATATATAGAGGACTAACTAGGAGGCAGATGAGTCCAACATGTTCATGAGAAAGAGCTGGCTACATGGCTGATGAGTCCAACATATCAATATACAGAGATCTAGCTACATGGCAGACAAGTCCAACATATTCATATACAGAGAGATATCTACATGGCAGATCAGTCCAACATATCCATGCACAGATCTCGCTTCATGGCAGACGAGTCCAATATGTCCATATATTCAGAGCTAGCAACACAGCAGTGTAGTGCCACATTTCCATATACAGATTTCTGGTTCCATGGCAGATGATTCCTAAGTGTCCATATAATGAGAGTTAGCTACATGGCAGAGAAGTCCTACATATCCATATACAGAGTACTAGATACATTGCAGATGAGTCCAACATGTCCAGATACTGAGATTTAGCTACATGGCAGATGAGTCCAATATGTGTATATAAAGAGGAATAGCTACAAGGCAGATGAGTCAAACATGTTATGTAGAGAGAGCTGGCTACATGGCTGATGAGTCGAACATATCCATATACAGAGATGTAGCTACCTGGCAGACAATTCCAATATGTTCATATATAGAGAGCTACCTACATGGCAGATCAGTCCAGCATATCCATGCACAGAGAGCTAGCTACATGGCAGAGTGGTGCAAAGTTTCTATATACAGAGTTCTAGCTACATGGCCGATTAGTCCAAAATGTTCATAAACAGAGAGCTAGCTACATGGCAGTTGAGTCCAACATGTCCATATACAAAGTACTAACTACATGGCAGATGAGTCCAACATGTCCATAAACTGAGAGTTAACTACATGACAGATGAGTCCAACATGTGTATATATAGAGGACTAGCTACAACTCAGTTGATTCCTACATTTCCATATACTGAGAGTTAGCTTCATGGCAGATGAGTCCAACATTTGTATATATAGAGGGCCAGCTACAAGGCAGATGAGTCCACCATGTTCATAAACTGAGAGTTAGCTACATGGCAGATGAGTACTAGCTGTGTATGTTTAGAGGGCAAGATACAATGCAAATTCGTTCAACATGTTCATAAACAGAGAGCTGGCTACAAGGTTGATGAGTCCAACATGTCCATATACTGAGAGCTAACTATATGTCAGATGAGTCCAAATGTCCATATACAGAGAGCTAGCTACATGGCAGAGTAGTGAAACATTTCCATATACAGAGTATTAGCTACATGGCAGAGCAGTCCAAGGTGTCATCATATTGAGAGCTAGCTACATGGCAGACTAGTGCAACATTTTCATTAACAGAGTACTAGCTACATGGCAGATGAGTCCAACATGTCCATAAACTGAGAGTTAGATACAGGGTAGTTGAGTTCAACATGTGTTTATTTAGAGGAATAGCTACAAGGCAGTTGAGTTCAACATGTTCATACACCGAGAGCTGGCTACCTGGCTGATGAGTCCAACATATCCATATACTGAGAGCTACCTACATGGCAGACAAGTCAAAAATGTTCATATACAGAGAGCCATCTACATCGCAGATCAGTCCAACCTATCCATGCACAGAGAGCTGGCTACATGACAGACAAGTCCAAAATGTCCATATACAGAGAGCTACCAACATGGCTGTGTAGTGCAACATTTCGATATACAGAGTTCTAGCTACATGGCAGATGAGTATAACATGTTCATAAATAGAGAGCTAGCTACATGGCGGAGTAATCCAACATGTCCATATACAGAGTACTAGCTACATGGAAGATGAGTCCAAAATGTCCATAAACTGAGAGTTAACTAAATGACAGATGAGTCCTACATGTGAATATATAGAGGACTAGCTACAACGCAGATGATGCCAACATTTCCATATACTGAGAGTAAGCTTCATGGCAGATGAGTCCAACATTTGTATATATATAGAGGGTCAGCTAAAAGGCAGAAGATTGCAAAATGTCTATAAACTGATTGTTAGCCACATGGCAGATGAGTAAAACCTGTGTATGTTTAGAGGGCAAGCTACATGGCAGAATTTTCAACATGTTCACAAACAGAGAGCTGGCTACAATTTGATGATTACAACATGTCCATATACTGAGAGCTGCCTACATGTGAGACGAGTCCAAAATGTCCATATACAGAGAGCTAGCTACATGACATAGTAGTGCAAAATTTCCATATACAGAATTTTAGCTACATGGCAGACTAGTGCAACATGTCCATAAACAGAGTACTAGCTACATAGCAGTTGAGTCCAACATGTCCATAAACTGAGAATTAGATACATGGCAGATGAGTAAAACCTGTGTATGTATAGAGGGCAAGCTACAAGGCAGGTTAGTTCAACATGTTCATAAACAAAGAGCTGGCTAAAATTTGATGAGTCCAGCATGTCCATATACTGAAAGCTAGCTACATGACAGAGTAGTGCAACATTACCTTATACAGAGTACTTGCTACATAGTAGATCAGTCCAAGGTGTCCTCATACTGAGAGCTAGCTACATGGCAGAGTAGACCAACATGTCCATAAACGGAGTACTAGCCACATGGCAGATGAGCCCAACATGTCCATATACTGAGAGTTACCTACATTGAAGACAAGTCCAATAAGTTTATACACAGAGCGCTACGTTACGTACGTGGCAGATCAGTCCAACATACCCATGCACAGAGAGCCAGCTACATGGCAGACGAGGAGAAAATGTTCATATAGAGACAGCTAGCTTCATGGCAGAGTAATGCAACATTTCCATATACAGAGTTGTACCTACATCACAGATGAATCCTACTTGTAGATATGCTGAGAGTAACTACATGGCAAAGTAGACCAACATGTCCATAAACAAAGTACTAGCTACAGGGCAGATGAGTCCAACATGTACATATAATGAGAGCTAGCTACATGGCAGACAAGTCCAATATGTTCATATACATAGAATCTACATGGCATATCAGTCCAACATATACATGCACAGAGAGCTAGCTTCATTGCAGACGAGTCCAAAATGTCCATATAGAGAAAGCAAGCTACATGGCAGAGTAGTGAAACATTTCCATATACAGAGTTCTAGCTACATCTTAGATGAATCCAACATGTCCATATACTGAGAACTAACTACATGGCAGAGGCCTCCAAAATGTCCATAAACAGAGTTCTAGCTACATGGCAAATAAGTCCAACATGTCCATAAAGTGAGAGTAAGCTACATGGCAGATGAGCCCATCTCTTATATATTTAGCAGGCAAACTACAAGTCAGATGAGTCCAACATATACATAAACAGAGAGCAGGCTACATGATTGATGAGTCCTACATGTCCATATACTGAGAGCTACATACATGGCTGATCAGTCCAATATATCCATGCACAGAGAGCTAGCTACATGACAGACATGTCCAAAATGTCCATATACAGAGAGCTACCAACATGGCTGAGTAGTGCAACATTTCCATATACAGAGTTTTAGCTACATGGCAGATGAGTCCAACGTATCCATATACGGAGAGCAATCTACATGCAGAGTAGTGAAACATGTCCATATACAGAGATGTAGCTACATGGTTATTGAGTCCAACATGTTCATATACTGAGAGCTAGATACATGGCAGAGTAGCATAACATTGCCATATACAGAGTTCTAGATAAATGGCAGATATGTCCATCGTGTGTATATTTACATGGCAAGCTACAAGGCAGATGAGTCCAATATGTCCATATACTGAGAGCAAGGTTCATGGCAGACAATTCCACTATGTTCACATACAGAGAGCTAAATACATGACAGATCAGTCCAACATATCCATGCACAGAGAACTAGCTACATGGCAGATGAGTCCAAACTGTCCATATTCGGAGAGGTAGCTACAAGGCAGAGTAGTGCCACATTTCCATATACACTGTTCTAGCTACATGGCAGATTAGACCAATGTGTCCATATACTGAGTTAGTTACATGGCAGATGAGTCTAACATGTGTATATATAGAGGACTAGCTACAAGGCAGATGAGTCCAACATTTTCATACAAAGAGAGATGACTACATGGCTGATGAGTCCAACATGACCATATACTGAGAACTAGCTACATGGCAGACAAGTCCAATATGTTCATATACAGAAAGCTACCTACATGGCAGATCAGTCCAACATATCCATGCACAAAATGCTAGCTAAATGACAGACGAGCAGAAAATGTCCATATACCGAGAACTGGCTACATGACAGAGTAGTGCAACATTTCCATAAACAGAGATGTAGCTACATGGCAGATGAGTCCAACATGTTCATATTCTGAGAGTTAGCTACATGGCAGAGTAGTCCAACATGTCCATATACAGAGTACTAACTATATGGCAGAAGTGTCCAACATGTCCATATAGTGAGAACTAGCTAAATGGCAGACAAGTCCAATATGCTCATACACAGAGAGCTACCTACATGACAGATCATTCCAACATATCCATGTACATAGAGATAGCTACATGGCAGACCAGTCCACAATGTCCATATACATGGCAGAATATTACAACATTTCCATATACAGAGCTCTAACCACATTAGAGATGAGTCCAACATGTCCATACATTGAGAGTTAGCTACATGTCAGAGTAGTGTAACATTTCGATATACAGAGTTTTAGCTACGTGAAAGATGAGTCCAACGTGTCCATATACTTAGAGCTAGGTACATGGCAGAGTAGTCCAACTTGTCCATATATTGAGAGTTATTTACATGTCAGATGAGTCAAACATGTCCATATACAGAGAGCAAAATACAAGGCAGAACCGTCCAATATATTCATGTACAGAGAGTTACCTACATGGTAGATCAGTCCAACATATCCATGTACACAAAGCTAGCTACATGGCAGAGTGGTGCAAAGTTTCCATATACAGAGATCTAGCTATGTGGCAGAAAAGTCCAACGTGTCCATATTCATAGAGCTAGCTACATGGCAGAGAAGTTCATCATTTCCCTATACAGAGATGTAGCTACATGGTAGGTGAGTACAACATGTCCATATACTGAGAGATAGATGCATGGCACAGTAGTCAAACATGTCCATATATAGAGTACTAACTTCATGGCAAATGAGTCCAATATGGCCACTTACTGAGAATTAACTACATGGCAGAAAAGTCCAATATGTTCATATACAGAGAGCTACCTAAATGACAGATCATTCCAACATATCCATGTACAGAGAGCTAGCTACATGGCAGCGTAGCGTAACATTGCCATATACAGAAATCTAGCTACATGGCAGATGAATCCCACGTGTGTATATTTACATGGCAAGCTACAAGGCAGATGAATTCAACATGTCCATATACTGAGAGCAAGGTTCATGGCAGAAAATTCCACTATGTTTATATAGAGAGAGCTAACTACATGGCAGATCAGTCAAACATATCCATGCACAGAGAAATAGTTACATGGCAGACGAGTCCAAAATGTCCATATTCGGAGAGGTAGCTACATGGCAGAGTAGTGTCACATTTCCAGTGTTCTAGCTACATGGCAGACAAGTCCAATGGGTCCATATATTGAGAGTTAGCTACATGGCAGATGAGTCTAACATGTGTACATATAAAGGACTAGCTAAAAGGCAGATGAGTCCAACATGTTCATACACAGAGAGATGACTACATGGCTGATGAGTCCAACATGACCATATACTGAGAACTAGCTACATGTCAGACAAGTCCAATATGTTCATATACAGAAAGCTACCTACATGGCAGATCAGTCCAACATATCCATACACAAAAAGCTAGCTACATCAAAGACGAGTAGAAAATGTCCATATACAGAGTACTAACTACATGGCAGATGAGTCCAACATGGCCATATACTTAGAGCTAGCTGCATGGTTGACAAGTCCAGTATGTTCTTATACAGATAGCTACCTACATGACAGATCATTCCAACATATCCATTTACAGAGAGATAGCTACATGGCAGACGAGTCCAAAATGTCCATATACAGAGAGCTAGCTACATGGCAGAGTAGCGTAATATTGCCATATAGAGATTTCTAGCTACGTGGCAGATGAGTCCAACGTGTGTATATTTACATGGCAAGCTACAAGGCAGATGAATCCGACATGTTCATATATTGAGAGCAAGCTTCATGGCAGACAATTCCACTATGTTCATATATAGAGAGCTAACTACGTGGCAGATCAGTCCAACATATCCATGCAAAGAGAACTAGCTACGTGGTAGACAAGTCCAAAATGTCCATATTCGGAGAGGTAGCTACATGGTAGAGTACTGCCACATTTCCATATACAGTGTTCTAGCTACATGGCTGATGAGTCCAACATGTCCATGTACTCAGAGTTAGCTACATGGAAGTTGAGTCTCTATGTATATATATAGAGGACTAGTTACAAGTCAGAGAAGTCCAACATGTTCATACACAGAGAGATGACTACATGGCTGATGATTCCAATACATCTATATACAGAGAACTAGCTACATGGCAGACAAGTCCAATATGTTCATATACAGAAAGCTACCTACATGACAGATCAGTCCAACATGTCCATGCACAAAAAGCTAGTTACATGACAGATGAGTAGAAAATGTCCATATACAGAGATCTAGCTATATGGCAGAGTAGTGCAACATTTCCATATAAAGAATTCTAGCTACATGGCAGATGAGTCCATCAGGTCCTTATACTGAGAGCTAGCTACATGACAGATTAGTCCAACATGTCCTTATACAGAGTATTATCTACCTGGCTGATGATTCAAACATGTCCATATACTGAGAGTTATCTACATGGTAGATGAGTCCAAGATGTGTATTTATATTAGAGTAGCTACTAGGACGATGAGTCCAACATTTTCATACACAGACAGCTGGCTACATTGCTGATGAGTCCAACATGTCCATATACTGAGAGCTAACTGCATGGCAGACAAGTCCAATATGTTCATGTACAGAGAGCTACCTGCATGTCCGATCAGTCCAACATATCCATGTACACAGAGCTGGCTACAAGGCAGAGTAGTGCAACATTTCCATATGCACAGTTCTAGCTACATGGCATATTAGTCCAAAGTGTGCATATACTGAGAGCTAACTAAATGGAAGAGTAGTCCAACATGTCCACATACAGAGTACTAGCTACATGGAAGATGAGCCAAACATGTCCATATACGGAGAGTTAGCTACATGTCAAATAATATCTTCATATACGGAAAGCAAACTAAACAGCAGAACAGTCCAACATATCCATATACACAGAGCTAGCTACATGGCAGAGTAGTGTAAGATTTCCATATACAGAGTTCTAGCTACATGACAGATGAGTTGAGCGTGTCCATATACTGAGAGCTAGCTACATGGCAGAGTAGTCCAACATATCTGTATACAGAGTACTAGCTACATGGCAGATGTGTGAAAAATGTCCATATACTGAGAGTTAGCTATATGGCAGATGAATCCAACATGTGTATATTTAGAGGTCTAGCTACAAGGTATATGAGTCCAACAAGTTCATACGCAGAGAGTTGGCTACATGGCTGATGAGTCCAACATGTCCATATACAGAGAGCTAGCTAAATGACAGAATAGTGCATGATTTCGATATACAGAGTTTTAGCTACGTTGAAGATGAGTCCAACGTGTCTATATACTGAGAGCTAGGTACATGACAGAGTAATCCATCATGTCCATATACAGAGAGCTAAATACATGGCACACCAGTCCAATATATTCATGTACAGGGAGCTACCTACATGGCAGAACAGTCCAAAATATCCATCTACACAGAACTAGCTACATGGCAGAGAGGTGCAACGGTTCCATATACAGAGTTCTAGCTACATGGCTGATGAGTCCAACATGTCCATATACTGTGAACTAGATACATAGCAGACAAATCCAATATGTTCATATACAGAAAGCTACCTACAAGGCAGATCAGTCCAACATATCCATGCAAAACAAGCTATCTACATGACTGACGAGTAGAAAATGTCCATATACAAAATACTAGCTACATGGCAGATGAGTCCAACGTGTCCATATAATGAGAGCTAGCTACATGGCACAGTTGTCCAACATGTCCATATACAAAGTACTAGCTTCATGGCAGATGAGTCCAATATGTCCATATACTGAGAATTATCTACGTGTCAGATGACTACAAGTTGGGTGTATTTAGAGGGCTAGCTACATGACAGAGAATTCCAATATATTCATGTACAGAGAGCTACCTACATAGCAGAACAGTCCAACATATCCATGTACAGAGAGCAAGCTACATGGCAGACAATTCCAAAATGTCCTTATACAGAGAGCTAGCTACATGTCAGAGTTGTGCAACATTTCCATACACAGAGTTCTAGCTACATGGCTGATGAGTCCAACATGTCCATATACAGAGAGCTAGGTACATGTCAGGGAAATCCAATATGTTCATATACAGAGATCTAGTTTGATGGCAGAGTAGTGCAACATTTTCATATACAGAGTTCTAGCTATGTGACAGATGAGTCCAACATATGCATATTTAGAGTTTTCACTACAAGGCAGATGAGTCCTACATTTTCATACACAGAGAGCTGGCTACATGGCTGATGAGTCCTACATGTCCATATACTGAGAGCTTGCTACATGGCAGAAAATTTCAATAGGTTCATATACAGAGAGTTACCTACATGGCAGTTCAGACCAACATATCAATGCAGAATTAGCTAACTACAAGGCAGATGAGTCCAAAATGTCCATATACAGAGAGCTCGCTGCATATATGGTTGCATATATGGCTGATGATTCAAACATGTCAATATACTGAGAGAAATGGCAAACAAGTCCAAAATGTTCATATACAGAGAGCTAACTTTTTGTCAGATCAGTCCAACATATCCATGCACAGAGAGCTAGCTACATGGCAGATGAGTCAAAAATGTCCTTATTCAGAGAGCTAGATACATGGCAGAGTAGTGCAACATTTCCATATACAGAGTTCTAGCTACATGGCAGATGAGTCCAACATGTCCATATACTGAGAGTTAGCTAC
>NW_006408973.1:231612-233673 GCF_000296735.1 Chrysochloris asiatica
GATACATGGCAGAGTAGTGCAACATTTCCATATACAGAGTTCTAGCTACATGGCAGATGAGTCCAACATGTCCATATACTGAGAGTTAGCTACATGGCTGATGATTCCAACATGTGCATATTTAGAGGGCTAGCTATAAGTCAGATGAGTCCAACATTTTCATCCATAGAGAGATGGCTTCGTGTCAGATGAGTCCAACATGTGTAGAATTAGAGTGGTAGCTACATTGCAGAGAAGCCCAATATATTCTTATACAAAGAGCTACCTACATAGCAGATGAGTCCAACAAATCCATGTACAGAGAGCTAGCTACATGGCAGACGAGTCCAAAATGTCCATATACAGAGAGCTTGCTACATGGTAGACTTGTGCAACATTTCCATACACAGAGTTTCAGCTACATGGCTGATGAGTCCAACGTGTCCATTTTCAGAGAGCTAGCTACATGGCAGAGTAGTGCAACATGTCCATATATAGAGATCTAGATACATGACAGATGAATCCATTGATTTGTTTATTGAGAGCTAGCTACATAGCAGAGTAGTCCAAAATGTCCATATACAGTATACTATCTACATAGCACATGAATCCAACATGTCCATATACTGAGAATTAGCTACATGGCAGACAAGTCCAATATGATCATATAGAGAGAGCTACCTACATGGCATATCAGTCCAACATATCCATGAACAGAGAGCTACCACAAGGTAGACGAGTCCAAAAGGTCCATATACAGAGAACTTGCTCCATGGCAGAGTAGTGCAACATTTCCATGTACCAAGTTCTAGCTACATGGCAGATGAGACCAAAGTGTCAATATATTGAAGAGCTATCTACCTGGAAGTGTAGTTCAACATGTCCATATGCAGAGAACTAGCTACTTGGCAGATGAGTCCACTATGTCCATATACTGAGAGTTACCTACATGGAAGAGGGCTAACTTCAAGGCAGATTAATTCAACATGTTCTTACAGAGAGAGTTGGCTACATGACTGAAAACTCCAACATATCCATATACTGAAAGACATGGCAGACAAGTCCAATATGTTCCTATACAGAGAGCTACCTACATAGCAGTACAGTCCGACATATGAATGCACAGAGAGCTAGCTACATGGCAGACGAGTTTAAAATGTGTATGTACAGAGAGCTAGCTACATGTCAAAGTAGTGCAACATTTCCATATACAGAGTTCTAGCTACATGGCAAATGATTCCAATGTGTCCGTATACTGAGACTAGCTACATGGCAGAGTAATCTAACATGTCCATATACAGAGTACTAGCTGCATGGCCGATGAGTCCAACATGTCCATACTGAGTGTTAGCTGCATGGCAGATGAGTCCAACATGTGCATATATAGAGGACTAGCTACAAGGCAGATGAGTCCAACATGTTCATACAGAGAGTGCTGGCTACATGGCTGATGAGTCCAACATGTCCACATACTGAGAGCTAGCTACATGGAAAAAACGTCCAACATGTTCATATACAGAGAGCTACCTACATGGCAGATCAGCCCAACATATCCATGCACAAAGAGATATCTACATGGCAGACGAATCCAAAATATCCATATAGAGAAAGCTAGATACATGTCAGAGTCGTGCAACATTTCTCTGTACAGAGTTCTAGTTACATGGCAGATGAGTTCAACGTGTCCATATATTCAGAGCTAGCTAGAGGGCATAGTAGTACAACATGTCCATAGGCAGAGTACTAGCTACATGACAAATGAGTCCACCATATCAATATACTGAGAGTTATCTACATGGCAGATGAGTCCAACACGTGTATATATAGAGGGCTACCTACAAGGCAGATTAATCCAACATGTTTATACAGAGAGAGATGGCTACATGGCTGATGAGTCCAATATGTCCATATATTGAGAGATAGCTACACGCCAGAGTAGTCCAACATGTACTGTCTACATGGCAGATGTGTCCAACATGTCCATATACTGTGGGTTAGCTACAATTCAGACAACTCCAGCATGTGTATATTTAGAGGGCAAGCTACAAGTCAGATGAGTCGGACATGTTCATACAGAGAGAG
>NW_006408973.1:254176-283170 GCF_000296735.1 Chrysochloris asiatica
GCTACATGGCAGTCAAGTCCAATATGTTCATATACAGAGAGCTACCTACATGGCAGATAAGTCCAACATATCCGTGCAAAAAGATCTAGCTACATGGCAGACGAGTTCAAAATGTCCATATTCAGAGAGATACCAACATGGCTGAGTAGTGCAACATTTCCGTATACAGAGTTCTAGCTACATAGCAGATGAGTCCAACATGTTCATATACTGATAGTTAGCTACATGGCAGATAAGTCCAACATGCGTATATATAGAGTTACCTCCAAGGCAGATGAGTCCAATCTGATCATACAAAGAGAGCTGGCTACATTGCAGATGAGTCCAACATGTGTATATATAGAAGACTAGCTACGTGCATATGCGTCCATCATGTTCATGGAGAGTGAGCTGGATACATGATGGAAGAGTCCAACATGTCCATATACTGAGAGTTAGCTACATGGCAGATGTGTCCAATATTTGTATATATAGAGGACTAGCTACAAGGCAGATGTGTTCTACATGTTCATACAGAGGGATCTGGCTACATGGCTCATAAGTCCAACATGTCCAAATACAGAAAGTTAGCTACATGTCATACAAGCCCAATATGTTCAAAGATAGAGAGCTACATACATGGCAGATCAGTCCAACATGTCCATGCACAGAGAGCTAGCTACGTGACAGAAGGGTCAAAAATGTCCATATCCAGAGAGCCAGCTATATGGCAGAAAAGTCCAATATGTGCATATACAGAGAGCTACCTACATGGCAGATCAGTCCAACATGTCCATGCACAGAGAGCTAGCTACGTGACAGAAGGGTCAAAAATGTCCATATCCAGAGAGCCAGCTATATGGCAGAAAAGTCCAATATGTGCATATACAGAGAGCTACCTACATGGCAGATCAGTCCAACATGTCCATGCACAGAGAGCTAGCTACGTGACAGAAGGGTCAAAAATGTCCATATCCAGAGAGCCAGCTATATGGCAGAAAAGTCCAATATGTGCATATACAGAGAGCTACCTACATGGCAGATCAGTCCAACATGTCCATGCACAGAGAGCTAGCTACGTGACAGAAGGGTCAAAAATGTCCATATCCAGAGAGCCAGCTATATGGCAGAAAAGTCCAATATGTGCATATACAGAGAGCTACCTACATGGCAGATCAGTCCAACATGTCCATGCACAGAGAGCTAGCTACGTGACAGAAGGGTCAAAAATGTCCATATCCAGAGAGCCAGCTATATGGCAGAAAAGTCCAATATGTGCATATACAGAGAGCTACCTACATGGCAGATCAGTCCAACATGTCCATGCACAGAGAGCTAGCTACGTGACAGAAGGGTCAAAAATGTCCATATCCAGAGAGCCAGCTATATGGCAGAAAAGTCCAATATGTGCATATACAGAGAGCTACCTACATGGCAGATCAGTCCAACATGTCCATGCACAGAGAGCTAGCTACGTGACAGAAGGGTCAAAAATGTCCATATCCAGAGAGCCAGCTATATGGCAGAAAAGTCCAATATGTGCATATACAGAGAGCTACCTACATGGCAGATCAGTCCAACATGTCCATGCACAGAGAGCTAGCTACGTGACAGAAGGGTCAAAAATGTCCATATCCAGAGAGCCAGCTATATGGCAGAAAAGTCCAATATGTGCATATACAGAGAGCTACCTACATGGCAGATCAGTCCAACATGTCCATGCACAGAGAGCTAGCTACGTGACAGAAGGGTCAAAAATGTCCATATCCAGAGAGCCAGCTATATGGCAGAAAAGTCCAATATGTGCATATACAGAGAGCTACCTACATGGCAGATCAGTCCAACATGTCCATGCACAGAGAGCTAGCTACGTGACAGAAGGGTCAAAAATGTCCATATCCAGAGAGCCAGCTATATGGCAGAAAAGTCCAATATGTGCATATACAGAGAGCTACCTACATGGCAGATCAGTCCAACATGTCCATGCACAGAGAGCTAGCTACGTGACAGAAGGGTCAAAAATGTCCATATCCAGAGAGCCAGCTATATGGCAGAAAAGTCCAATATGTGCATATACAGAGAGCTACCTACATGGCAGATCAGTCCAACATGTCCATGCACAGAGAGCTAGCTACGTGACAGAAGGGTCAAAAATGTCCATATCCAGAGAGCCAGCTATATGGCAGAAAAGTCCAATATGTGCATATACAGAGAGCTACCTACATGGCAGATCAGTCCAACATGTCCATGCACAGAGAGCTAGCTACGTGACAGAAGGGTCAAAAATGTCCATATCCAGAGAGCCAGCTATATGGCAGAAAAGTCCAATATGTGCATATACAGAGAGCTACCTACATGGCAGATCAGTCCAACATGTCCATGCACAGAGAGCTAGCTACGTGACAGAAGGGTCAAAAATGTCCATATCCAGAGAGCCAGCTATATGGCAGAAAAGTCCAATATGTGCATATACAGAGAGCTACCTACATGGCAGATCAGTCCAACATGTCCATGCACAGAGAGCTAGCTACGTGACAGAAGGGTCAAAAATGTCCATATCCAGAGAGCCAGCTATATGGCAGAAAAGTCCAATATGTGCATATACAGAGAGCTACCTACATGGCAGATCAGTCCAACATGTCCATGCACAGAGAGCTAGCTACGTGACAGAAGGGTCAAAAATGTCCATATCCAGAGAGCCAGCTATATGGCAGAAAAGTCCAATATGTGCATATACAGAGAGCTACCTACATGGCAGATCAGTCCAACATGTCCATGCACAGAGAGCTAGCTACGTGACAGAAGGGTCAAAAATGTCCATATCCAGAGAGCCAGCTATATGGCAGAAAAGTCCAATATGTGCATATACAGAGAGCTACCTACATGGCAGATCAGTCCAACATGTCCATGCACAGAGAGCTAGCTACGTGACAGAAGGGTCAAAAATGTCCATATCCAGAGAGCCAGCTATATGGCAGAAAAGTCCAATATGTGCATATACAGAGAGCTACCTACATGGCAGATCAGTCCAACATGTCCATGCACAGAGAGCTAGCTACGTGACAGAAGGGTCAAAAATGTCCATATCCAGAGAGCCAGCTATATGGCAGAAAAGTCCAATATGTGCATATACAGAGAGCTACCTACATGGCAGATCAGTCCAACATGTCCATGCACAGAGAGCTAGCTACGTGACAGAAGGGTCAAAAATGTCCATATCCAGAGAGCCAGCTATATGGCAGAAAAGTCCAATATGTGCATATACAGAGAGCTACCTACATGGCAGATCAGTCCAACATGTCCATGCACAGAGAGCTAGCTACGTGACAGAAGGGTCAAAAATGTCCATATCCAGAGAGCCAGCTATATGGCAGAAAAGTCCAATATGTGCATATACAGAGAGCTACCTACATGGCAGATCAGTCCAACATGTCCATGCACAGAGAGCTAGCTACGTGACAGAAGGGTCAAAAATGTCCATATCCAGAGAGCCAGCTATATGGCAGAAAAGTCCAATATGTGCATATACAGAGAGCTACCTACATGGCAGATCAGTCCAACATGTCCATGCACAGAGAGCTAGCTACGTGACAGAAGGGTCAAAAATGTCCATATCCAGAGAGCCAGCTATATGGCAGAAAAGTCCAATATGTGCATATACAGAGAGCTACCTACATGGCAGATCAGTCCAACATGTCCATGCACAGAGAGCTAGCTACGTGACAGAAGGGTCAAAAATGTCCATATCCAGAGAGCCAGCTATATGGCAGAAAAGTCCAATATGTGCATATACAGAGAGCTACCTACATGGCAGATCAGTCCAACATGTCCATGCACAGAGAGCTAGCTACGTGACAGAAGGGTCAAAAATGTCCATATCCAGAGAGCCAGCTATATGGCAGAAAAGTCCAATATGTGCATATACAGAGAGCTACCTACATGGCAGATCAGTCCAACATGTCCATGCACAGAGAGCTAGCTACGTGACAGAAGGGTCAAAAATGTCCATATCCAGAGAGCCAGCTATATGGCAGAAAAGTCCAATATGTGCATATACAGAGAGCTACCTACATGGCAGATCAGTCCAACATGTCCATGCACAGAGAGCTAGCTACGTGACAGAAGGGTCAAAAATGTCCATATCCAGAGAGCCAGCTATATGGCAGAAAAGTCCAATATGTGCATATACAGAGAGCTACCTACATGGCAGATCAGTCCAACATGTCCATGCACAGAGAGCTAGCTACGTGACAGAAGGGTCAAAAATGTCCATATCCAGAGAGCCAGCTATATGGCAGAAAAGTCCAATATGTGCATATACAGAGAGCTACCTACATGGCAGATCAGTCCAACATGTCCATGCACAGAGAGCTAGCTACGTGACAGAAGGGTCAAAAATGTCCATATCCAGAGAGCCAGCTATATGGCAGAAAAGTCCAATATGTGCATATACAGAGAGCTACCTACATGGCAGATCAGTCCAACATGTCCATGCACAGAGAGCTAGCTACGTGACAGAAGGGTCAAAAATGTCCATATCCAGAGAGCCAGCTATATGGCAGAAAAGTCCAATATGTGCATATACAGAGAGCTACCTACATGGCAGATCAGTCCAACATGTCCATGCACAGAGAGCTAGCTACGTGACAGAAGGGTCAAAAATGTCCATATCCAGAGAGCCAGCTATATGGCAGAAAAGTCCAATATGTGCATATACAGAGAGCTACCTACATGGCAGATCAGTCCAACATGTCCATGCACAGAGAGCTAGCTACGTGACAGAAGGGTCAAAAATGTCCATATCCAGAGAGCCAGCTATATGGCAGAAAAGTCCAATATGTGCATATACAGAGAGCTACCTACATGGCAGATCAGTCCAACATGTCCATGCACAGAGAGCTAGCTACGTGACAGAAGGGTCAAAAATGTCCATATCCAGAGAGCCAGCTATATGGCAGAAAAGTCCAATATGTGCATATACAGAGAGCTACCTACATGGCAGATCAGTCCAACATGTCCATGCACAGAGAGCTAGCTACGTGACAGAAGGGTCAAAAATGTCCATATCCAGAGAGCCAGCTATATGGCAGAAAAGTCCAATATGTGCATATACAGAGAGCTACCTACATGGCAGATCAGTCCAACATGTCCATGCACAGAGAGCTAGCTACGTGACAGAAGGGTCAAAAATGTCCATATCCAGAGAGCCAGCTATATGGCAGAAAAGTCCAATATGTGCATATACAGAGAGCTACCTACATGGCAGATCAGTCCAACATGTCCATGCACAGAGAGCTAGCTACGTGACAGAAGGGTCAAAAATGTCCATATCCAGAGAGCCAGCTATATGGCAGAAAAGTCCAATATGTGCATATACAGAGAGCTACCTACATGGCAGATCAGTCCAACATGTCCATGCACAGAGAGCTAGCTACGTGACAGAAGGGTCAAAAATGTCCATATCCAGAGAGCCAGCTATATGGCAGAAAAGTCCAATATGTGCATATACAGAGAGCTACCTACATGGCAGATCAGTCCAACATGTCCATGCACAGAGAGCTAGCTACGTGACAGAAGGGTCAAAAATGTCCATATCCAGAGAGCCAGCTATATGGCAGAAAAGTCCAATATGTGCATATACAGAGAGCTACCTACATGGCAGATCAGTCCAACATGTCCATGCACAGAGAGCTAGCTACGTGACAGAAGGGTCAAAAATGTCCATATCCAGAGAGCCAGCTATATGGCAGAAAAGTCCAATATGTGCATATACAGAGAGCTACCTACATGGCAGATCAGTCCAACATGTCCATGCACAGAGAGCTAGCTACGTGACAGAAGGGTCAAAAATGTCCATATCCAGAGAGCCAGCTATATGGCAGAAAAGTCCAATATGTGCATATACAGAGAGCTACCTACATGGCAGATCAGTCCAATATATCCATACACAGAGAGCTAGCTACATGGCAGAATAGTGCATCATTTCCGTACAAAGAGTTCTAGCTACATGGCTGATGAGTCCAACGTGTCCACATACTGAGAGACAGCTACATGGCAGAGTAATCCAACAGGTCCATATATTGAGGGTTAGCTACAATGCAGATAAGTCCATCATGTGTATATTTAGAAGGCAAGCTACAAGTCAGATGAGTCCAACATGTTCATACACAGAGAGCTGTCTACATGTCTGATGACTCCAACATGTCCATATACTGAGTGCTACCTACATAGCAGAAAAGTCCAATATATTCATATACAGAGATCTAACTACATGGCAGATCAGTCCAACATATCCATGCAGAGAGAGCTAGCTACATGGCAGACGAGTCAAATATGTCCATATATAGAGAGATACCAACATGGCTGAGTAGGGAAACATTTCCATATACAGACTTCTAGCTACATGGCAGATGAGTCCAACAATACATATACTGGGAGTTATCTACATGGCAGATGAATCCAACATGGGTATTTATAGAGGACTAGCTACAATGCAGATGAGTCCAACATGTTCATACAGAGCAAGCTGGCTACATGGCTGATAAGTACCACAAGTCCATATAAAGAGAGCTAGCTTCATAGCAGACAACTCCAAAATGTTCATATACAGAGAGATACCTTCATGGCAGATCAGTCCAACATATCCATGCACAGAGACCTAGGTACATGGCAGACGACTCTAACATGTCCATATACAGAGTATTTTCTACATGGTAGATGAGTCAAACATGTCCATATACTGAGAGCTGCCTACATGGCAGATGAGTCCAACATGTCCATATTCAAAGAGCTAGCTACATAGAAGAGTAGTCCAACATTTCCATATACAGTGTTCTAGCTATATGGCAGATGAGTCCAACGTGTCCATATACCAGGAGCTAGCTACATGGCAGTGTAGTGCAACATTTACATACACACAGTTCTAGCTACATGGCAGTTGAGTACAACGTGTCCATATACTGAGAGCTAGATACATGGCAGAGTAATCCAACATGTCCATATATAGAGTACTAGCTAAATGGCAGATAAGTCCTACATGTCCATCTACTGAGAGTTAGCTACATGGCAGATGAGTCCAACATATATATTTATAGAAGACTAGCTACAAGTCAGATGAGTCCAACATGTACATACAGAGAAAGCTTGCTACATGGCTGATGAGTCCAACATGTCCATATACAGAGAGCTAGCTATATGGCAGAAAAGTCCAATATGTTCATATACACAGAGCTATCTTCATGGCAGACGAGTCAAACATGTCCATGCACAGAGAGCAAGCTACATGACAGATGAGTTCAAAATGTCCATATACAGAGAGCTAGCTACATGGCATACGAGTCCAAAATATCCAAGGACAGAGGATTAACAACATGGTAAAGTAGTCCAACATTTCCATATACAGAGTTTTAGCTACATGACAGATGAGTCCAACGTGTCCATATATTTAGAGTTAGCTACATGGTAGAGAAGTCCAACATGTGCACATACTGTGAGTTAGCTACATGGCAGATGAGTCCACCATGTGTATATATAGAGGACTAGCTACAAGGCAGATGAGTCCAACATGTTCAAACAGAGTGAGCTGGCTCCATGGCTGATGAGTCCAACATGTCCATATACAGAGAGCTAGCTACTTGACATAAGATTCCAAAATGTCCATATACAGAGACCTAGCTACAAGGCAAAGTAGTGCAACATTTCCATATACAGAGTTCTAGCTCCATGTCAGATGAGTTCAACGTTTCCATATATTGAAAGCTAGCTACATGGCAGATGAGTCCAACTTGCCCATATACATAGTACTAGTTACATGGCAGATGAATCCAACCTGTCCATATACTGAGAGCTAGCTACCTGACAGATTAGTACATCATGTGTATATATAAAGGACTAGCTACAAGTAGAAGAGTTCAACATGTTCATACACAGAAAGCTGGCTACATGGCTGATGATTCCAACATTTGCATATACTGAGAGATTGCTCCATGGCAGATAAGTCCAATATGTTCATATACAGAGAGCGAACTACATGGCAGATCAGTCCAACATATCCATGAAAGAGAGCTAGCTCCATGGCAGACAAGTCTGAAATGTCCATATACAGAAGGTTAACTATACGGCAGAGTAGTCCAAAATTTCCATATATAGTGTGCTATCTACAAGGCAGATGAGTCCAACATGTCCATATACTGAGAGATAGCTATATGGCAGATGAGTCAAACATGTGTATATATAGAGGACTAGCTGAAAGGCAGATAAGTCCAGTATGTTCATATACAGAGAGATAACTACATGGAAGATCAGTCCAACATATCCATGCACAGAGAGCTAGCTACAAGGCAGACAAGTCCAAAATGTCCATATACAGAGAGATACTAAGATGGCCGAGTAGTGCAACATTTCCATATACAGAGTTCTAACTATATGGCAGTTGAGTCCAACGTGTTTATATACTGAGAGCTAACTCCTTGGCAGAGTAGTCCTACATGTCCATATACAGAGTACTAGCTACATGTAGATGAATCCAACATGTCCATGTACTGAGAGTTAGCTACTTGGCAGAAGAGTCCAACATGTGTACATTTAGAGGATTAACTACAAGACAGATGAGCTCAACCTGTTCACACACAGAGAGATGGCTACATGGTTGATGAGTCCAATATGTCCATATACTGCGAGCTACGTACATGGCAGAGAAGTCCAATATGTTCATATATAGAAAGCTACCTACATGGCAGATCAGTCCAACATATACATACACAGAGAGCTAGCTACATGGCACAAGAATCCAAAATGTCCACATACAGAGAGCTAGCTATATGACAAATCAGTCCAACATATCCATATACTGAGAACTAACTTCATGGCAGAGTAGACCAACATGTCCATATAAAGAGTACTAGATACATGGCAGATGAGTCCAACATGTCCATACACTGAGAGTTAGCTACATGGCATAAAAGTCCAATATATTCATATACAGAGAGCTACATACATGGCAGATCAGTCCAACATATGCATGCACAGAGAGCTAGCTACTTGTCAGAAGAGTCCAAAATGTCCATATCCAGAGAGCCAGCTATATGGCAGAGTAGTGCAACATTTCCATATACAGAGAACTAGCTACATGACAGATGAGTCCACCATGTCCATATACTGAGAGCTAGCAACATGGCAGGGTAGTCCAATATTACCATATACAGAGTAATAGCTACATGACAGATGAGACCAACATGTCCATATATTGAGAGTTAGCTACATGGCAGATGAGACTAACATGTGTACATTTATATGGAAAGATACAAGGCAGATGAGTGCAACATGTTCATACACAGAGACCTAGATACATGGAAGACGACTCCAAAATGTCCATATAAAGAGAACTAGATTCATGGCAGAGTAGTGCTACATTTCCATATACAGTGTTGTAGATACATGGCAGATGATTCCAACGTGTCCATATACTGAGAGCTAGCTAAATGGCAGTGTAATCCAACATGTCCATATACAGTGTATTAGTTACATGGCAGATGAGTCCAACATGTCCATACTGAGACTTACCTACATGGCAGATGAGTCCAATATGTGTATATATGGAGGACTAGCTACAAGGCAGATGAGTCCAACATGTTCATTCGGAGAAAGCTGGCAATATGGCTGATGAGTTTCATATGTACATATACAGAGAGTGAGCTTCATGGCAGATGAGTCCAACATGCCCAAATACTGATAGTTAGCTACAGGGCAGATGAATTCAACATGTGTATATATAAAGAATGAGCTACAAGGCAGATGAGTCCAATATGTTCATACAGAGAGAGCTGGCTACATGGCTGATGATTCCCAATGTCCATATACAGAGAGCTAGCAACATGGCAGTGAAGTCTAATATGTTCATATACAGAGTTGTAGATACATATCAGATGAGTCCAAAGTAGCAGAGTAGTCGAACATATCTTTGCAAAGAGAGCGAGCTACATGGCAGACGATTCCAAAATGTCCATATACAGAGTTGTAGATACATATCAGATGAGTCCAAAGTAGCCATATACTGAGAGCTAGCTACATGACAGAGTACTCCATCATGTCCATATATAGAGTATAAGCTACATGGCTGATGAGTCCCACATGTCCATATACAGAGAGAGCTGGCTATATTGCTGATAAGTTCAACATGTCCATATACTGGGAGCAAGCTACATGGCAGGCGAGGCCAATATGTTCATATACAGAGAGCAACCTACATGGAAGATCAGTTCAACATATCCATGCAGAAAGAGGTAGCTACATTACAGACGATTCCAAAATGTCCATATACAGAGAGCTAGCTACATGGCAGAGTAGTGCATCATTTCCATATACAGAGTTCTAGACACATGGCAGATGAGTTAAAAGTGTCCATGTACTGAGAACTAGCTAGAGGGCAGAGTACTCCTAACATGCTCAAATACAGAGTACTAGTTATTTGGCAGATAAGTCCAACATGTCCATATACTGAGAGTTAACTGCATGGCAGAAGAGTCCAACAGGTGTATATTTAGAGGACTAGTTCCAAGGCAGATGAGACCAACATGTTCATCCACAGAGAGCTGTCTACATGGGTGATGAGTCTAACATGTCCATAAACAGAGAGTTACCCACATGGCAGACAAGTCCAATATGTTCATATACACAGAGTTTCCTATGACCTATGGCAGATCAATCCAATATATCCATGCACAGAGAGCTAGCTACATGGCAGATGAGTCCAATAAGTCTATAGAGAGAGAGCTAGCTACATGGCAGTGTACTGCAACATTTCCATATGCAGAGTTCTAGCTACAGGGCAGATGAGTCCAACGTGTCCATATATTGAGCATTAGCTACATGGCAGATGAGACCAACACGTGTACATTTATAGGGCAAGCTACAAACACATGAGTCCAACATGTTCATAAACAGAGAGCTGGCTACATGGCTGATGATTCCAACATGTCCATAAACTGAGACCTACCTACATGGCAGACAAGTCCAATATGTTCATATACTGAAAGCTATCTATGGCAGATTAGTCCAACCTATCCATGCACAGAGAGCTAGCTATATGGCAGACGAGTCCAAAATGTGCATACACAGAGAGCTAGGTACATGGCAGTGTAGTGCTACATTACAATATTCAGAGTTCTAGCCACATGGCAGATGAGTTGAAAGTGTCCACATACTGAGAGCTAGTTATATGGCAGATGAGTCCAACATGTGTATATCTAGAAGACTAGCTACAAGGCAGATGATTACAACATGTTCATACAGAGAGAGCTGGCTGCATAGCTGATGAGTCCAACATGTCCATATACAGATAGCTAGCTACATGGCAGTCAAGTCCAACATATCCATGAACAGAGAGCTAGCTACATGGCAGAAGAGTCCAAAATGTCCATATCCAGAGAATTAGCTGCATGACACAGTAGTGCAACCTTTCCATATACAGAGTTCTAGCTACATGGCAGATGAGTCCAACGTATCCATATACTGATAGCTAGCTATATGGCAGAGTAGGCCAACATGTCCATATACAGAGTACTAGCTACATGTTAGATGAGTCCAACAAGTCTATATACTGAGAGTTAACTACATGGCAGATGAGTCCAACAAGTTCATACAGAGAAAGCTGGCTACATGGAGGATGAGTCCAACATGTGTATATGTAGAGGACTAGCTACAAGGCAGATGAGTCCAAAATGTTCATACAGAGAGACCTTGCTACATGGCTGATGAGTACCACGTGTCCATATACAGGGAGCTAGCTACATAGCAGACAACATCAATATGTTTATATAAAGAGAGTTACCTACATGGCAGATCAGTCCAACATATCCATGAACAGAAAGGTAGCTACATGGCAGACAAATCCAAAATGTCCATACACAGAATACTAGCTACATGGCAGATGAGTCCAATATTTCCATATACTGAGAGTTAGCTACATGGAAGATGAGTCCAATATGTGTATATATAGAGGACTAGCTACAAGGCAGGTGAGTCCAACCTGTTCATACAAAGAGAGCTGGCTACATCGCAGATGAATCCAACATGTGTATATATAGAAGACTAGCTTCAAGGCAGATGAGTCCAACATGTTCATACAGAGCGAGCTGGCAACATGGCGGATAAGTACATGTCCATATACTGAGAGCTACCAACATGGTAGTCAAGTCCACTATGTTCATACACAGAGAGATACATACATGGTAGATAACTCCAACACATCCATGCACAGAGAGCTAGCTAAATGGCAGATGAGTCCAACATGTACATTTACAGAGAGTTAGCTACATAGCAGAGTAGTGCAACATTTCCAGACACAGAGTACCAGCTACATGGCACATGAGTACAATGTGTCCATATACTGAGAGCTAGCTACATGAAAGAGTTGTGTAACATTTCCATGTACAGAGTTCTAGCTACATGGCAGATGAGTGCAACATGGCCATATACTGAGAGTTAGGTACAAGGCAGATGAGTCCAACATGTTCATTCAAAGAGAGCTGTCTCCATGTCTGATACATCCAACATATCCATATACAGAGAGCTAGCTACATGGCAGACAAGTCCAATATGTTCATATACAGAGAGCTAACTACATGTCAGATCAGTTCCACATATTCATGTACAGATAGCTAGCTTCATGACAGATGAGTCCAAAATGACCATAAACAGAGAGCTAGCTACATAGCGGAGTAGTGCAGAATTTCCATGCACAGAGTAAGGGCTACATGGAACATGAGTCCAACGTGTTCATATACTGAGAGCTAGCTACATGACAGAGTAATGTAAAATTTCTATGTACAGAGTTCTTGCTACATGGCAGATGAGAGCATCATGTCCATGTACTGAGAATTTGGTACAAGGTAGATTAGTCCAACATGTTTATACATAGAGGATTAGCTACAAGGCAGATGAACCCAACATGATCATACAGAGAGAGATGTCTACATGTCTGATGCATCCAACATGTCCATATACAGAGAGTTATCTACTTTGCAGAAAACTCCAATATGTTCATATAAAGAGAGTTACCTACTTGGCAGATGAGTCCAACATGTCCCTATATTGAGAGTTAGCTACATAGCAAATGAGTCCAACATGTGTAGATATAGAGGACTAACTACAAGGCAGATGTGTTCTACATGTTCATACAGAGAGATCTGGCTACATGGCTGATGAGTCCAACATGTCCAAATACAGAAAGCTAGCTACATGGCATTCAAGTCCAATATGTTCATATACAGAGAGCTACCTACATGGCAGAGTAGTGTAACATTTCCATATACAGAACTCTAGCTACATTGCAGATGAGTGCAACGTGTCCATATACAGAGAGCTAGCTACATGGCAGAATAGTGGAACATTTCCATATACAGAGTTCTGGATACATGGCAGATGAGTCCAACATATCCATATACTGAGTGTTTGCTTCATGGCACAGTAGTGCAACATGTCCAAATACGGAGTACTAGCTACATGGCAGATGAGTCCAACTTGTCCATATAAAGAGAGCTAGCTACATGACAAATAAGTTCAATATGTTCATATACAGAAAGCTACCTAGATGGCAGATTAGTCTAACATATACATTTACAGAGAGCTAGCTACATGGCAGTAGAGTCCAAAATGTCCATATACACAGAGCTAGATACACAGTAGAGTAGTGCATCATTTCAATATACACAGTTCGAGTTACATGGCACAGTATTCCAAAATGTACATATACAGAGATCTAACTACATGGCAGAGTAGTGCAATATTTCCATATACAGAGTTCTATCTATATGGCATTTGAGTCCAATGTGTCCATATACTGAGACCTAGCTACATGGCAGAGTCGTTAAAAATGCCCATGTACAGAGTACTAGCTAAATTGCAGATAAGTCCAAAATGTCAATATACTGATGGTTAGCTACGTGGGAGATGAATCCAACATGTGTATATTTAGAGGACTAGTTACAAGGCAGATGAGTCCAATATATTCATACACAGAGAGCTTGCTACATGGCTGATGAGTTCAATATATTCATATACTGAGAGCTTGCTACATGACAGAAGTGTCCAAAACGTCCATATACAGAGAGACAGCTACATGGCAGCATAGTGCAACAATTCTATATACAGAGTTCTAGCTACATGGCAGATGAGTTCAACGAGTGCATATACTGAGAGGTAGCTAAATGGCAGAGTAGTCCAACATGTCCATATACAGAGTACTAGCTACATGGCAGATGAGTCCAACATGTACATATACGGAGAGTTAGCTACCAAGCAGATGAGTTCTACATCTTCATATACAGAGAGCAACCTACATAGGAGATCAGTCCAACATATCCATGTACAGAGACCACGCTACATGTCAGACGAATCCAATATGTCAAAATTCAGAGAGCTAGCTAAATGGCAGAGTAGTGCAACATTTCCATATACAGAGTTCTAACTACATGGCAGATGAGTCCAATGTGTCCATATACTGAGAGCTAGCTACATGGCAGAGTAGTGAAACATTTCAATATACAGAGTTCTGGATACACTGCAGATGAGGCCACCGTGTCCATATACAGAGAGCTAACGACATGGCATAGTGCAACATTTCAATACACATAGTTCTTGAAACATGGCAGATGAGTCTAACATGCCCATATACAGAGTGCTAGCTACATGGCAGAGTACAGGAACATTTCCATATACAGTGTTCTAGCTACATGGCAGATGAGTACAACATGTCCGTATACTGAGAGCTAGCTACATGGCAGATTTGTCCAACATATGTATATATAGAGGACTAGCTACAAGGCAGATGAGTCCAACATGTTAATACACAGAGACCTGGCTACATGGCTGATGAGTCCAACATGTCCATACACTGAATGATAGCTTCATGGTAGACAAGACCAATTTGTTCATATACAGAGAGTTACCTACATAGCAGATCAGTCCAACATATCCATGTACAGAGAGCTAGCTACCTGGAAAACTAGTCCAAAAGGTCCATATACAGAAAGATAGCTACATGGCAGAGTAGTGCAACATTTCCATATAGAGTTCAAGTTACATAGCAGATGAGTCCAACATGTCCATATACAGAGAGCTATACTGAGAGTTAGCTACATAGCAGATGCAGCCAACATGTGTATATTTAGAGGGCTCACTACAAGGCAGATGAATGAACATGTTCATACACAGACAGCTGGCTACATGGCTTATGAGTCCAACATGTCCATATATTGAGAGCTAGCTACATGACAAACAAGTACAATATGTTCATGTACAGAGAGCTGCCTACATGGCAGATCAGTCAAACGTATCCATGTTCACAAAACTAGCTACATGGCAGTGTAGTGCAACATATCCATGTACAAAGCTCTAGCTACATGGCAGATTGGTCCAATTTGTCCATATACTGAGAGATAGCTACATAGCAGAGTTTTCCAACATGTCCATATACAGAGTACTATCTACATGGCTGATGAGTCCAACTTGTTCATATACTGAGTGTTCGCTACATGCTAGATGAATCCAACATGTGTATATTTAGAGGGCTAGCTACAAAGCAGATGAGTCCAACATATTAATACACAGAGAGCTGGCTACATAGCTGCTGAGTACAACATGTGTATATATAGAGAACTAGCTACAAGGCAGATGAGTCCAACATGTTCATATGGAGAGAGCTGTCTACATGACTGATGAGTCCAACAGGTCCTTATACTGAGAGCTAGCTACATGGCAGACAAGTCCAATAGGATCATATGCAGAGAGCTACCTATATGGCAGATTAGTACAACATATCCATGTACAGAGAGCTAGCTACATGGCAGACAAGTACAAAATGTCCATATACAGAGAGCTAGCTACATGGCAGAGTAGTGCAACATTTCCATATAAACAGTTCTTGCGCCATGGCAGACGAGTCCAACGTGTCTATATACAGTAAGCTAGCTAAATGGCAGAGTAGTCCAACATATCCATATACAAAGTACAAGCTACATGGCAAATGATTCCATCATGTACATATATGGAGAGTTAGCCACAAGGCAGATGCATCCCATATCTTCATAAACAGAGTGCTACCTACATGGCAGATCAGTCCAACATATCCATGTACAGAGAGCTAAGTACCTGGCAGACAAATTCAATATGTCCAAATTCAGAGCTAGCTACATGGCAGAGTAATCCAACATGTCCATATACAGAATGGAAACTACATGTCAGTTGAGTCCAACATGTCCATATACTGAGAGATAGCTATATGGCAGATGAGTCCAACATATGTTTACTTAGAGGGCTCATTAAAAAGCACTTGAGTCAAACATTTTCATACATAGAGAGCTGGCTTCATGGCTGAGGAGTCCAACATGTCTATATACTGAGAGCTAGCTACGTGGCAGACAAGTCCAATATGATCATATTAAGAGAGATATCTACATGGCAGATCAGCCCAACATATCCATACACACAGAGCTAACTACATGGCAGAGGAGACCAAAATGTCCATATACAGAAAGCTGGCTAAATGGCAAACTAGTGCAACATTTCCATATAAAGAGTTCTAGCTAAATGGCAGATGAGTCCAACATGTTCATATACTGAGATCGAGTTACATGGCAGACTAGTCCAACATGTCAATATATAGAGTATTAGCTACATGGTAGATGAGTCCAATATGTCCATATACTGAGAGTTAGCTACATGGCAGATGAGTCCAACATGTGTATATATAGAGGACCAGCTACAAGGCAGATGGATTCAACATGCTCATACAGTGAGACCTAGCTACATGGCTTATGAGTCCAACATGTCCATATACAGAGAGCTAGCTAAATGTCAGAAAAGTCCAATATGTTCATATACAGAGAGCTACCTACATGGCAGATCAGTCCAACATATCCAGGCACAGAGAGGAAGCTACATGGCAGATGAGTCCATAATTTCCATATTGAAAGAACTAGCTACATGGCAGAGTAGTCCAACATTTTCATATACAGAGTTCTAGCTACATGGCAGATGAGTCCAACATTTCCATATACTGAGAATTAGCTAAATGGCAGATGAGTCCAATATGTTCATACAGAGAGACCTGGCTACATGGGTGATTAGTCCCACATGTGTATATATAGATGACTAGCTCCAAAGCAGATGAGTCTAACATGTTTAGACAGAGAGACCTTGCAGCATGGCTGATGAGTACAACATGTTCATATACAGAGATCTAAATACATGGTAGACAAGTCCAATATGTTCCTATACAGAGAGGTAACTACATGGCAGATCAGTCCAACATGTTCATGCACAGAGAGCTAGCTACATGGCAGACAAGTCCAAAATGTCGATATAAAGAGAGCTAGCTGCATGATTGAGTATATCACCATTTCTATACACAGAGTACTATCTACATGGCAGATGAGTCCAACATGTCCAAATACTGAGAGTTAGCTACATGGCAGAGGAGTTCAACATGTGTATATTCAGAGGATTGGCTACAAGGCAGATGAGTCCAACATGTTCATACAGAGAAAGCTGGATACATGGCTGATAAGTCCATCATGTGTATATACAGAGGACTAGTTAGAAGGCAGATGAGACCAACTTGTTCATATGGAGAGAGCTGGCTACATGGCTGATGAGTCCCACATGTCCGTATACAGAGGGTTAGCTACATGGCAGAAAAGTCCAATATGTTAATATACAGAGAGCTACTTACATGGCATGTCATTCCAACATATCCATGTACAGAGAGATAGCTACATGGCAGACGAGTCCACAATGTCCATATACAGAGAGCTAGTTACATGGCAGAATAGTGTAAAATTTCCATATGCAGAGTTCTAGCTACATGGCAGATGAGTCCAAAGTGTCCATATACAGAAAGCAGGCTACATGGCAGATTAGTCAAACATGTCCATATACAGAGTACTAGCTACATGGCAGATAAGTCCAACATGTCCATATACTGAGAATTAGCTACATGGCAGATAAGTTCAACGTGTGTATATTTAGAGAGCTAGCAACAAGGCAGATGAGTCCAACATGTTGACACACAGAGAGTTTGCTACATGGCTAATGAGTCCAACATGTCCATATACTGAAAGTTATCAACATGGTAGACAACTCCTATATCTTCATATACAGAGAGCTATCTACATAGCAGATCAGTCCAACATATCCATGTACAGAGAGATAGCTACATGGCCGACGAGTCCAAAATGTCCATATCCAGAGAGGTTGTTACATCACAGAGTAGTGCAACATTTCCATTTACAGAATTCTATCTACAAGGCAGATGAGTCTAACATATCCATATACTGGCAGTTAGCTATGGGGCAGATGAGTCAAACATGTGAATATTTAGAGGTCTAGCTGCATGGCAGAGAAGTCCAATATCTTCATATACATAGAATACCTACATAACAGATCAGTCCAACAAATCCATGTACAGAGAGCAAGCTACATGTCAAAGGAGTCCAAAACGTCCATATACAGAGAGATAGCTACATGGGAGAGTATTGCAGCATTTCCATATACAGTGTTCTAGCTACATCTCAGATGAGTCCAACATATCCAAATACTGGGAGTTAGCTACGTGGCAGATGAGTCCAATATTTGTATGTTTAGAGGGCTAGCTACATGGCAGGTAAGTCCAATGTCTTCATAGACATAGAATACCTTCATAGCAGATCAGTCCAACATATCCATTTACAGAGAGCAAGCTACATGTCAAACGTGTCCAAAATGTCCATATACAGAGAGATAGCTACATGGCAGAGTAATGCAACATTTCCATATACAGTGTTCTAGCTACATGGCAGATGAGTCCAACGTGTCCAAATACAGAGAGCTAGCTACATGGCAGAGTAGTGCAACCTATCCATATACAGACTTCTAGCTACAAGGCAGCTGAGTCCAACGTGTCCATATACAGAGAGCTAGCTACATGGCAGAGTAGTGCAACATTTCCATATACAAAGATCTAGTTCCATGGCAGATGAGTCCAACGTGTCCATATATATGGCAGAGAAGTCCAACATGTCCATATACAGAGTACTAGCTACATGGAAGATAAATCCAACATATCCATATACTAAGTTTTAGCTACATGGCAGATGAGTCCAACATGTGTACAGATAAAGGACTAACTACAAGGCAGATGAGTCCAACATGTTTATGCAGAGAGAGCTGCCTACAAGGCTGATGAATCTAACATATCCTTATACAGAGATCTAGATACATGGCTCATAAATCCAACATGTTCATATACAGAGAGCTACCTACATGGCAGATCAGTCCAACATATCCATGCACAGAGAGCTAGCTACATGGAAGACGAGTCCAATATGTCCTTATGCAGAGTTAGCAACATGGCAGAGTAGTGACGCATTTACATATACAGAGTTCTAGCTCCATGGCAGATGAGTCCAATGTGTCCATATTCTGAGAGCTAGCTACATGCTAGAGCAGTTCAACATATCTGTATTCAGAGTACTAGCTACATGGCAGATGAATCCAACATATCCATATACTGAGTTTTAGCTACATGGTAGATGAGTCCAACATTTGTACATATAAAGGACTAACTACAAGGCAGATGAGTCCAACATGTCCATATACTGAGAGCTAGTTACATTGCAGAGCAGTTCAACATATCTGTATTCAGAGTACTAGCTACATGGCAGATGAATCCAACATATCCATATACTGAGTTTTAGCTACATGGTAGATGAGTCCAACATTTGTACATATAAAGGACTAACTACAAGGCAGATGAGTCCAACATGTTTATGTAGAGAGAGCTGCCTACAAAGCTGATGAGTCCAACATATCCATATACAGAGATCTAGCTACATGGCTCACAAGTCCAGCATGTTCATATAGAGAGAGCTACCTTCATGGTAGATCAGTCCAACATATCCAAGCACAGAGAGCTAGCTACATGGCAGACGAGTCCAATATGTCCTTAGGCAGAACTAGCAACATGGCAGAGTAGTGACACATTTACATATACACAGTTCTAGCTCCATGACAGAGGAGTCCAACATGGCGATAAACTGAGATTTTGCTACATAGCAGATGATTCCAAAATATGTATATATAGAGGAATACCTACAAGGCAGATGAGTCCAACCTGTTCATGCACAGAGAGCTGCCTACAGGGCTGATGAGTCCAACACATCCATATACAGAGATTTAGCTACATGGCAGACAAGTCCAACATGTTCATATAGAGAGACCTAAGTACATGGCAGATCAGTCCAACATATCCTTACACAGAGACCTTGTTATATGGCAGACGAGTCCAATATGTCCATAAACACAGAGCTAGCAACACGGAAGAGTGGAGGTACATTTTAATATCTAGAGTTCTAGCTCCATGGAATATGAGTCCAATGGTTCCATATATTGAGAGTTAGCTAAATGGCAGTGAAATCCAACATGTCCATATACAGAGTACTAGCTACAAGGCAGAGGAGTCCAACAAGTCCATCTACTGAGATCTAGCTACATGTTAGATGAGTACATAATGTGTTTATATAGAGGGCTAGCTACAAGGAAGATGATTACAACATGTTCATGCAAAGAGAGCTGGCTGCATGGCTGAAGAGTCCAACATATCCATACACAGAGATCTAACTACATGGAAGAAAAGTACAATATGTTCATATACAGAGAGCTACCTACATGGATGATCAGTCCAACATATCCTTGCACAGAGAGCTAGCTACCTGGAAGAGGAGTTCAAAATGTCCATATACAGAGTGCTAACTACATGGAACAGTAGTGCAACATTTCCATATACAGAGTTCTAGCTACATGGAAGATGAATCCAACATATCCATACACTGGGAGTTAGCTACATGGCATAAGAGTCCAATATGTGTATATTTAGATGGCTAGCTATATGGCAGAGAAGTCCAATATCTTAATATACATAGAATTTCTAAATAGCAGATCAGTCAAAAATGTCCATGTACAGAGATAGCTACATGGCAGAGTAATGAAACATTTCCATATAAAGTGTTCTAGCTACATGGCAAATGAGTCCAACGTGTCCATATATAGAGAGCTAGCTACATGGCAGATGAGTCCAACATGTCCGTATACTGAGAGATAGCTACATGACAGATGAGGCCAACATGTGTATATATAGAGGACTAGTTACAAGGCACATGAGTCAAAATATTCATACAGTTAGAGCTGGCTATATGGCTGATGAGTCCAACATGTCCATATAAAGATAGCTGGCTAAATGGAAGACAAGTCCAATATGTTCATATACAGAAAGCTACCTACATGGCAGATCAGTCCAACATATCCAGGCACAGAGAGCAAGCTACATGGCAGCTTCGTCCCAACATTTTCATATACAGAGTTCTAGCTACAGCACAGGTGAGTCCAACATGTCCATATACTGAGAGTTAGCTACATGGCAGATGAGTCCAACATGTATATATATAAAGGACTAGCTACAAGGCAGATGACCCCAATATGTTCATACAGAGAGACCTGGCTACATGACTGAGTAGTCCAATATGTGTATATATAAATGACTAGCTACAAGACAGATGAGTCCAACATGTTCATAATGAGAGAACTGGCTGCATGGCTGATGAGTCCAACATGTTCATATACAGTGAGCTAGCTACATGGTAGACAAGTCTAATATGTTAGTATAGAGCCCTCCCTACATGGCAGATCCGTCCTACATATCCATGAACAGACAGCTAGCTACATGACAGAAGAGTTCAAAATGTGCATATACAGAGAGCTAGCTGTATGGCTGAATAGTACAACATGTCCATCTACAGAGTACTATCTACATGGTAGATGAGTCCAACATGTCCATATACTGAGAGTTAGCTAGATGGCAGATGAGTCCAACATGTGTATATTTAGAGGACTAGATACAAGGAAGATGAGTCCATCATGTTCATACAAAGAGAGCTGGCTACATGGCTGATGAGTCCCACATGTCCGTAAACAGAGAGTTAGCTACATGGCGGAAAAATCCAATATGTTCATATACAGAGAGCTACTTACAAGACAGATCAGTACAACATGCCCATGCACACAGAGCTAGCTTTATGGCAGATGAATCCAAAATGTACATATACAGAGAGCAAGCTACATGGCAGAATAGTGCAAAATTTCCATATACAGAGTTCTAGCTACATGGCAGATTAGTCCAACGTGTTCATATACTGAAAGCAGGCTACTTGGCAGACAAGTCCAATATGTTTGTATACAGAGAGCTACCTATATGGCAGATCATTCCAACATATCCATGCACAGAGAGGTATCTACATGGCAGATGAGTCCAAAATGTCCATATACAGAGAGCTAGCTGCATGGCAGATTAGTGCAACCTTTCCATATACAAAGTTCTAGCTACATGGCTGATAAGTCCAACATGTCCATATACTGAGAGATACCTACAAGGCAGACAGGTCCAATATGTTCATATACAGAGAGCTACCTACATGGCAGACCAGTTCAACGTATCCATGTACACTGAACCACCTACATGGCAGCGTAGTGCAACATTTCCATATACAGAATTTTCGCTACATAAAGATGAATCCAACGTGTCCATATACAGAGAGCTAGTTACATGACAGAGTAGTGCAACATTTCCATATACAGAGTTCTAGCTGCATGTCAGATGACTCCAATGTGTCCATATACTGAGAGCTAACTACCTGTCAGTGTAGTCCAATATGCCCATATACAGATTTATAGCTACAGGGCAGATGAGTCCAACAGGTCCATATACTGAGAATTAGCTACATGGAAGCTGAGTCCAACATGTCCATATACAGAGAGCTAGCTACATGTTAGAGAAGTCCAATAACTTCATATACAGAGAGCTACCTAAAAGGCAGATCAATCCAACATATCCATGTACAGAGAGCTAGGTACAAAGCAGACGAGTCTAAAATGTCCTCATACAGAGAGCTAGTTATATGGCAGAGCAATGCAATATTTCCACACTCAGAATTCTAGCTACATGGCAGATGAATTCAACATGTCCATATACAGAGTACTAGCTACATGGCAGATGAGTCCAACATGTCCATATAGTGAGAGTTAGCTGCATGGCAGAGTCCAACATGTGTATATTTAGAGGGCTAGAAACAAGGCAGATGAGCCCAACATGTTCATACACAGAGAGCTGGCTACATGGCTGATGAGTCCAATATGTCCATATACTGAGAACTAGCTACATTAAAGATAAGTCCAATATATTTATATACAGAGAGCTACCTACATGGCCAATCAGTCCATCATATCCATTTACAGAGAGCTAGCTACATGACAGACAAGTCCAATATGTTCATATACAGAGAGCTACCTACATGGCCAATCAGTCCATCATATCCATTTACAGAGAGCTAGCTACATGACAGACAAGTCCAATATGTTCATATACAGAGAGCTACCTACATGGCCAATCAGTCCATCATATCCATTTACAGAGAGCTAGCTACATGCAAGATGAGCCAAAACGTCCATATACACAGAGTTAGTTACAAGGCAGAGTAGTGCAACATTTCAATATACACAGTTCGAGTTACATGGCACAGTATTCCAAAATGTACATATACAGAGACCTAGCTACATGGCAGAGTAGTGCAATATTTCCATATAAAGAGTTCTATCTACATGGCATTTGAGTCCAATGTGTCCATATACTGACACCTAGCTACATGGCAGAATCCTTAAACATGTCCATGTACAGAGAACTAGCTACATTGCAGATAAGTCCAAAATGTAAACATACTGATGGATAGCTACGTGGGAGATGAGTCCAACATGTGTATATTTAGAGGACTAGCTACAAGGCAGATGAGTCCAATATATTCATACACAGAGAGCTTGCTACCTGGCTGATGAGTCCAAAGTGTTCATATACTGAGGGCTAGCTACATGGCAAAGAAGTCCAACATGTCCATATACAGAGTACTAGTTACATGGCAGATGAGTTCAACATGCACATATATTGAGATATCGCTACACGGCAGATGAGTCTCAGATGTGTTTATATAGAGGACTAGATACAAGGCAGATGAGTCCAAAATGTTCATGCAGAGATAGCTGGCTACATGGCTGATGAGTCCAACATATCCATATACAGACATCTAGCTACCTGGCAGATGAGTCCAATATGTCCATAAAAATACAGCTACCAACACTGCAGAGTAATGCTAAATTTTCATATACACAGTTCTAACTCTATGACAGATGAGTCCAACGTGTCCATTTACTGAGAGCTAGCTACATGAGAGAGAAGTACAACATGCCGTATACAGAGAATTAGCTACATAGCAGATGAGTTCAATATGTCTATATATTGAGATTTAGCTACATGTCAGATGAGTCCAACATGTGTATATATATAGGACTAGCTACAAATCAGATGAGTCCAACATGTTCATGCAGAGAGAGCTGTCTCCATGGCTGTTGAGTCCAACATATCAATATACAGAGATCTAGCTATATGGAAGGCAAGTCCAACATGTTCATATAGAGAGACCTACCTACGTGGCAAATCAGTCCAATATATCCATGCACAGAGAGCAAGCTACATGGCAGACAAATCCAATATGTCCATATACATAGAGCTAGCAGCACGGCTCAGTAGTGCCACATTTCCATATACAGAGTTCTAGCTCCATGGCTGATGAGTCCAAAATGGCCATATACACAGTATTAGCTACATGGCAGATAAGTCCAACATTTCCATATATTGAGATTTAGCTACATGGCAGATGAGTCCAACATGTGTATATACAGAAGACTAGCTACAAGGCAGATGAGTCCAACATGTTCATGCAGAGACAGCTGGCTACATGGCTGATGAGTCCAACATATCCATATACAGAGATGTAGCTACATGGCAGACAAATCCAACATGTTCATATACAGAGAGCTACCTACATGGCAGGTCAGTCCAACATAGCCATGCAAACAGAGCTCAATATATGACAGACGACTCCAATATGTCCATACATACATAGCTAGCAACACGGCAGAGTAGTGCCACATTTTCATATACTTAGTTTTAGCTCCATGGCAGATGAATCCAACGTGCCCATATACTGAGAACAAGCTAATTGCAGAGAATTCCAACATGTCAATATACAGAGTACTAGCTACATGGTAGATGAGTCCAACATGTCCATATACTGAGAGTTAGCTACATTGTAGAGAATTCCAACATGTCAATATACAGAGTACTAGCTACATGGTAGATGAGTCCAACATGTCCATATCCTGAGATTTAGCTACATGGCAGATGAGTCCATCATGTGTATATATAGAGGACTAGCTACAAGGCAGATGAGTCCAAAATTTTCATGCAGAGAGAGCTGTCTCCATGGCTGTTGAGTCCAACATATCCATATACAGAGATCTAGCTATATGGAAGGCAAGTCCAACATGTTCATATAGAGAGAGCTACCTACGTGGCAAATCAGTCCAATATATCCATGCACAGAGAGCTAGCTACATGGCAGACGAATCCAATATGTCCATATACATAGAGCTAGCAGCACGGCTCAATAGTGACACATTTCCATATACAGAGTTCTAGCTCCATGGCTGATGAGTCCAACATGTGTATATATAGAAGACTAGCTACAAGGCAGATGAGTCCAACATGTTCATGCAGAGACAGCTGGCTACATGGCTGATGAGTTCAACATATCCATATACAGAGATCTAGCTACATGGCAGACAAATGCAACATGTTCATATACAGAGAGCTACCTACATGGCAGGTCAGTCCAACATAGCCATCCAAAGAGAGCTCAATATATGACAGACAACTCCAATATGTCCATATATACATAGCTAGCAACATGGCAGAGTAGTGCCACATTTTCATATACTGAGTTTTAGCTCCATGGCAGATGAATCCAACGTACCCATATACTGAGAACAAACTAACTTCAGAGAATTCCAACATGTCCATATACAGAGTACTAGCTACATGGTAGATGAGTCCAACATGTCCATATACTGAGATTTAGCTACATGGCAGATGAGTCCATCATGTGTACATATAGAGGACTAGCTACAAGGCAGATGAGTCCAACATGTTCATGCAGAGAGAGCTGTCTACATAACTCATGAGTCCAACGTATCCATGTACAATGATCTAGCTATATGGCAGGGAAGTCCAACATGTTTATATACAGAGAGCTACCTACAGTGCAGATCAGTCCAATATATCCATGCACAGAGAGCTGGCTACATAGTAGATGAGTCCAACATGTCTACATACAGAGTACTAGCTACATTGCAGATGAGTCCAACATGTCCATATACTGAGAGTCAGCTACATGGCAGATGAGTCCAACATGTGTTTATATAGAAGAGTAGCTACAATTAAGATGCGTTCAACTTGTTCATACAAAGAGATATGGCTACAAGACTGATAAGTCCAACATGTCCATATACGGAGCACTTAGCTACATGGCAGACAAGTCCAATATGTTCATATACAGAGAGCTACGGACATTACAGATCAGTCCAACATATCCATGTACAAAGAGCTAGGTAAATGGCAGACAAGTAAAAAATGTCCATATAAAAAGAGCTAGCTACATGGAAGAGTAGTTCAACATGTCCATATACAGAGTAGAAGGTACATGTCAGATGAGTCCAACATGTCCATATCCTGAGAGCTAGCTACATGGAAGATGAGTCCAACATATACATATACAAAGAGATAGATTCATGACAGATGATCAATATGTGAATATATAGAGGACTAGCTAGAAGACAGATTAGTCCAACATATTCATATAGACAGGGCTGGCTAAATGGCAGAAGAGACCAACATTAACATGTACTGAGAGGTAGCTACATTGCAGAATAGTCCAACATGTCCATATACAAAGAGCTAGCTAATTTATCTTGCACTACCTTTCTATGAAGGAGCTCTGGTAGCGTAGTGATTACCAATTGGGCTGCTAACCTCAAGATCCACAGTTTGAAACTACCAGCTGTTCCACAGGAGAAAGATGAGGCGTTCTGCTCCCGTAAAGATTTGCAGCCTCGGAAACCCTGTGTAGGGTCACTATGAGTCAGAATCCACTGCACAGTACTTAACAACAACCACCTTTCTATGGGTCGAAATGGCAGACAAGTCCAATATGTTTATATACAGGGAGCTACATACTTGGCAGATCAGTCCAACATATCCATGCACAGAGAGTTAAACACATGGCAGACGAGTCCAATATGCCCACATACAGAGAGCTGGCTACATGGCAGGGTACTGCAACATTTCCATATACAGAGTTCTAGCTACATGGCAGATAAGTAGAAAGTGTCCATATATGAGAGCTTGCTATATGGCAGAGTAGTCCAACATATCCATATACAGAGAACTAGATTAATGGCAGATGAGTCCAACATGTCCATATACTGAGAGCTAGCTACATGGCATATGAGTCCAACATGTGTATATATAGAGGGTTAGGTACATGGCAGATAAGTCCAACATGTACATACACAGAGAGCTGTCTACATGGCTGATGAGTCCAACATGTCCATATACAGAGAGCTAGCTACATGACAGACAAGTCCAATATGTTCATATACAGAGAGCTACCTACATGGCAGAACAGTCCAGCATATCCATCCACAGAGAGCTAGATACATGGAAGACAACTCCAAAATGTCCATAAGCAGAGAGCTAGCTACATGGCAGAGTAATGTAACAATTCCATATACAGAGTTCTAGCTAAATGGCAGATGAGTCCACCGTGTCCATATACTGAGAGGTAGCTACATGGCAGAGTAGTCCAACATGTCCAAATACAGAGTACTAGCTACATGGCAAATGAGTCCAACATGTCCATATAATGAGAGTTAGCTACATGCCAGATGAGTCCAACATGTGTATATATAGAGGACTAGCTACAAGGCAGATCAATCCAATATGTTCATACAGAGAGTACTGGCTACATGGCTGAAGAGTCCAACACGTCCATATATAGAGAACTAGCTACATGGCAGACACATCCAATATGTTCATATACAGAGAGCTACCGACATTACAGATCATTCCAACATATCCATGTACAAAGAGCTAGGTACATGTCAGAGAAATACAAAATATCCATATAAAAAGTGCTAGCTACATGGCAGAGTAGTTCAACATGTCCATATATAGAGTAGTAGCTACATGTCAGATGAGTCTATCATGTCCATATACTGAGAGTCAGGTGCATAGCAGATGAATCCAACATGTGTATACTTAGAGGACAACCTACATGGCAGAAGAGTCTAACATGTTCATAAAGAGTGAGCTGGCTACGTGTGTGATGAGTCCCACAAGTCTATATACAGAGAGCTAGCTCCATGGCAGACAAGTCCAATATATTCATATACAGAGATCTAGCTACATGGCAGATTAGTCCTATATGTCCATATACAGAGTTATAGCTACATGGCAGATGAGTCCAATGTGTCCAAATACTGAGAGATAGCTACATATCAGAGTACTCCAACATTTCCATATACAGAGTACTAGCTATATGGCAGATGAGTCCACAATGTCCATATACTGAGAGTTAGTTACATGGCAGATGAGTCCAACATTTGTATATATAGAGGACTAGCTACAAGGGAGATGAGTCCAGCATGTTTATAGTGAGAGCTGGCTACATGGTAGAGGAGTGCAACATGTCCATATACAAGGAGGTAGCTACATGGCAGACAAGTCCAATATGTTCATATACAAAGAGCTACCTACATGGTAGATCATTCCAACATATCCATGCACAGAGAGCTAGCTACATGGCAGACAAGCCCAAAATGTCCATATACAGAGACATGGAAGAGTGGTGCAACATTTCCATATACAGAGTTCTAGCTCCATGAAAGATAAGTCTAACATGTCCATATCCTGAGAGCTAGATACATGGCAGATGAATCCAACATGTCCATATACAGAGAGTCATATTCATGGCAGATGAGTCCAA